>NW_015387266.1:71400-92753 GCF_001527695.2 Protobothrops mucrosquamatus | reverse complement strand
CCTTGCTGAAATGATAAAGATTTTGGGTATTTGAAGAATTAATTAAATGAAGATTAAGGAAGATTATTATAAATACAATAATGTTGTTATAATTGAAAACGATTGAAGGATAATTAAGTAATTGAAGTTGTAAACCTTATTAAGGGTTCCAAATGATTTTTTATAGGGTAGCTTTATGAAATGACAGAATTAACTTGTTGATTTTACGGAAGATGGGAATTTTTTTTCTTTTCTTTTTTTTGTATAGGTAGGGGATGGTGTTAAACTATCTTGCTGAAACGGTAAAGATTTTGGATATTTGAAGAACTAACTAAATGAATAATTTTTATTAATACGGAGGAGATGGATTGTTTAAGTTCAGACTTTGGAGTTAGAGATATTAATATTTGTTTACTTGTATTTGAATATTAGCCTAGGTTGGTTTGGGAAGTCCGGGGGGTGGGGGGATGGGATATAATATTGTGTAATACCTGTGATGTATTTCTTTTTTCTTTTTTATGATAAAAACAATAAAATTTTATATTGAAAAAAAAAAAACATTCAGTTGATCCAAAAACAAAAAGTAGAACCTGCACTTAGAATATTATAGATATAGATATAAATATTTCTTCCAATTTTTCCTTGCAGTTATAATAGTAATTTACATTAGCACAGATGTAAGCAATTTAATGCCTTCTAGATGTTTTGGATAATGGTTCAGTAGTTCCCATAGTATTATCAGTTATTTTAAATGTATGCTAATAGTCTCCTTACACCCATAATCAATATTTTCTGCAGGAACAGTTTATTTTTTAGAAAATTGTAGTTAGGAACCATTTGTTAATATATTCAAATTAAAAAATACATGTATAATATTTAAATAAAATAATATATTTCTAAAGATCCAGCAAGAATCTATCCCAGTGATGGTGAACCTTTTAGAGACCGAGTGCCCAAACTGCAACCCAAAACCCACTTATTTATCACCGGGTGCCAGATGGGCATGGATCACTGGGTGGGCGTAGCTGTGGTGGTCATGGCAGATTGGGTGGGTGTGGCCAAGGTGGGCGTGATCACCTCGATGTTGCTCATGGGGAGGGATCCCTGTGGGGGCCGAGCAGGGTTGGGGGAGATCCAGGGGGTCTCTGGCAGGTGGGGTGCTGGACAGGAGGCTCATCCTGCGGGGTGAGGCGAGGCAGGGCGGGGATGCCATTGTCACAGGGCAAGGTGAGGCAGGGGCCGGGGCAGCTGCTGCCTGACACCATCGGCCCCTGCACACACAGGCCAGCGAGCGCATGGGTGCTGGGATGCATCCGGCCATGTGGGACCTCGGCGAGTTAGTGGGCGGCTGGTTGAAGAGGGACGGTTGCCATCTCCGGGGCATGGCACGCTTGCCCACAGAGAGGGCTCTGAGTGCCGCTTCTGGCACGCGTGCCATAGGTTCGCCACCACTGATCTATCCTATGGTTTTTTATTTTTCAAAGTTACAAAGTTTGGAATTTGTAGTTTAGAAAATGAATCAGAAAATATATTTAAAAAAGAGATAACAAATGGAAAGATAAAATATATCAAACTACATTAAAGCATCCACATGAACGTTATTAAAGTGAATAACTACTTAAGTTTATGTAAATTAATCCATAAAATTTGTGAAACAAACTATAACTCCTATTAATCTATAAAAAGGAAAAGTATAGATTCAGTTATTCTCATCATGTACAGTGGTACCTTGGTACTTAAATGCTTTGAAACTTACCGAATTTAGTATTCAACACATTTTGATTTGAAAGTTTTGTCCCAGTACTCAAGTACTCATCATTTGTTTGATACTCAACAACTTGTTGATGCCAGCTGCCTTGTAACTCACTACATTATTCCTTATGGGAAAATTTTGTTTGGTACTCATCATTTTTGGTACCTATTCAACTTCCTGGAACCAATTAAGGATGAATACTGAGATACCACTGTATTAAAGCTTACATTATATTAAGATACAAAAAAATAACCATATCTAAGAGGTATGAAATATCAGTGCTTCCTGGTGCATGCGGTTTCCCATTCTAAAATGGCACGCACTTTCTCTAGGTCCATCTCCACCCCCTCATGTGAGAACCAATAGCCTAGGTAGTCAATCTTCTCTTTGTGGAATTCACACTTTGAAAGCTTAGCATATAGTTTGGCAGCACGGAGTTTATTCAGGACCACTCTGACCAGTTTTATGTGCTCAGCTTTTGTCTCAGTGTATATTAATATATCATCCAGGTACACCAAAATTCCCTTATACAGGTGCTTATGTAGCACTTCATTTCTCAGTTGCATGAATGCTGCAGGGGTTCCTTGCACTTTAAGGGAGCACTTTAAATTGAAAGCAGCCCAGGGGGTAATTAAAAGCAGTTTTCCATTCGTCTCCCTCTCTAATTCTGACTCGGTAATAAGCCTCCCGTAAGTTCAGTTTAGAAAATACTTTCCCCTTAGAGAGGTGGGGCATGTCCTTTATGAGGGGCAGGGGGGTTCACATTCTCCATGAACACCATGTTCAGACTACTGTAATCCATGCAGAGACCCAGCTTTCTTCTGGAACAACACTGGGGTTGCCACCCGTGGTCTAGCCAGCTGGATGAAGCCCCGAGCTAAGTTCTTGTCTATGAACTGGCACAGTTCATCTAACTCCCTGGGAGTCATGGAGCACAGTTTAGGCTTTGGAAGTTTAGCTCCGGGGTAATCTCAATGGCACAATCTCTGGGCCGGTGAGGAGGGACTTCGTCTAAACCCCTCTCACCGAATACTTCAGCCAAATCATGGTATTCCTTAGGTATGCCTCTCAGCGACTCATTCTTTGCAGCCATCGCTGTTTCTCGATTTGGATCTTTTCTGTTTGTTGCAGTTGTTAGACAGGGCTTCCTGTTCCTTTGGGAACCTTAACTGCCCATCCTGCCAGTTCACCTGAGGGTTCCATTTTTTTCAGCCACACCAGTCCTAGGAGGAGTGGCCTTTCCATGCCAGGTGCCACTATAAAGTTTAAAGTCTCGGAGTGGCTCCCCATGGTTAACCTCAGGGGTTCAATGGCAAAGGTGACTGGGACATCTCCAGCGGTAGCCCCATCTAGCTGGCAGAATGCAATTGGGTTCTTTAATCTCCTTAGGCAAATCCCCAGTTTTCCCACTAGGGTTGGGTTTATTAAGCATCTCAAGCACCCTGAGTCTAGTAGGGCCTTTAGGGCTACTTTTGTCCCCATGCCTGAGATTAACAGTTGTATGGACATAGTTACTGGCGCAATAGGGCCACTTACCAGGGGGTCGTCATCGTAGTCGCTGTCAGACCTCCCCAGCTCTTTCTCCGGTGGCGTCAGGGTTTCCCCTCCCAATTTTGGAGAGGGAAGGAACTCTACGACCTCAGCACTCTTCAGGGCCATGTCCTTAGGGCATTGGGAAGGCTTAGTCGGTTTTCCACCAAGGGTCAATCTGCCTTCTTTGAGAGGGTCTTTGAATGGCATTCCACAGTCCAGTGGCCTTCCTTGCCACATTTGAAGAGGTCAGTTGAGCGCGGTGATGCTGCTAGGGGTCTTGCTGCCTCCCTGTTTCCCTCTGGCAGGGATCATCTCCACACTCTGCCTGAGTGGTACTGGTTCCGGGCTTAGTCAATCTCTGCTTCTTCAGCCAAGATGCACCAGTCGTGGAGGAGGGCAGGGGCTCCTCTGGCGATGCAGGCATGGTATAGGTCATCGTTGAGCCTATCTTTAAAACAGACACATGTCATGTGTCTGATTAACGAAACACTTAAAAGGACTTTCAGGCATATTGTTTCCTAAAAGCATTTATTAAGGTTACAGAGATGTCAGAACAGCATGGTGGAAATGCTTAGGTCTGGCTTCTTTTCTGTTACGCATATACATTCTAAGCATTTCCCCCCCCCCCTTATTTTGGGGTCATGGTTCACATCTTCCAATCAACTTGGAAGATGTGATTTACTTCCGATTTCTTTTTCCCGGGCTATCCTTATTCTCCTCCCTTTTTCCCTGTTTTAACTATAAAAATACCAGACAGTTCTGCATATTGTCAAAGCAAGAATATACAGTATTTGCAGCGTTGACATCCGGCCCCCCTTACAAAAAGGACAGATCCTGTAAAACAAACCAAAGCATATGTTAAGGGTTATCTTTCGGTTTGTTGGGGTGTTTCACATGAAACCTTTTGACCAATCTATTAGCCTTTACTTCACTGGATTTCACCCAGGTGGCTTCAGATAACGGGTATCCCTTCCATTGTACTAGATACTGCAATTTCCCTCTAAAAATTCTAGAGTCAAGAATACGCTTTACTTCATAGTGNCCTTTTCCCCAACTTGGAATGTTCTTTGGGGAGCCCTCTTTTTATCAGCCTGCTTTTTATAGGTTTCAAAAGTCTTTTTTAAAGCAGTTTTTGTGTTTCTCCAAACTTCTTCCCACCCCCTCACCCACTGGTCAAGTGTCTGGGAAGCGGAGGGCATCTGAGGATATTCAGGTATTGGGTTGAACTCTTTTCCTGTGGCGTGTAACCGGTGCTGCTGTGCACAGAATTATTGTACGCCACCTCCGCAAAAGGGAGAAGATCAGTCCAGTTCGTCTGTTGGTAAGAAACGTAGCACCTAAGATATTGCTCCACTATTTTTTTAGCGGTTTCTGCGGCCCCGTTGGTGGCCGGATGAAAAGCAGATGATAAACCTTGAGATGATCCGATTAATGTAAGAAAAGTTCTCCAAAACTTCGCTGTGAACTGCACCCCCCTGCCCGAAATTATCCGCTTAGGGGCGCCATGCAGCCGGTAGATATGTTTCAGGAACAATTTGGCCAGTCGTTGGGCAGATGGGAGTCCTTTGCAGGCGATGAAATGAGCCTGCTTCGAGAACAGGTCTATTACCATCCAGATGACAGTGTTTCCACTACTTTCAGGTAGGTCTGCTATAAAGTCCATAGCTATTTCTTCCCATGGTTGAGAAGGGTCTGCCATGGGTTGCAGTAGTCCAGGGGTTTTCCCTGGGATTCTTTTCATTGTGGCACATACAGTACAACTTTTTACATAGTTTTCCACATCCTTTTTCAGCCTCGGCCACCAGAATTGTCGGCGGGTGAGGTGTAGGGTTTTCAAATATCCGAAGTGTCCAGCCTGTTTTACATCATGGCTGTGTTTGAGCGCATTGAGACGGAGGGCTTCCGGCAAATATAGTTTTCCCCCCATGTAAGCCAAACCATCCCTGCACGTTAGGGAGGTCTGATTATCTTTGAACCATTGGTCGTTGAGGAGCTCTCGTTTTATTTTCTTTGCTCCAGGGTCATCAGGATTGGGGACCCTGCAAGGTGTAAGTTGATTGGCAGTTTGTGGATTGGGGATAATTGCCTTGTTAACCTCTTCCCGTTCGCTCTTGTATTGGGGTAGCCGGGATAGCGCATCAGCTAGGAAGTTCTTTCCTCCTGGTATGTACTTTAGAGTGAAATCGAAGCGGTTAAAGAACTGTGCCCACTGCACTTGCTTTGGGGACAATTTGCAGGGAGTTTTCAGTGCTTCTAAATTTTTGTGATCTGTCCATACCTCAAATGGCACTTTGCTCCCCTCCAGATAGTGTTGTCAGTTTAATAGTGCCCATCTAATCGCGAAGGCCTCTTTCTCCCAGATTGCCCATCTCCGCTCGCTCTCAGTAAATTTCTTAGAGGTGTAGGCGCAGGGTTGCAGGATCCCATTTTTGTTCTTTTGCAGTAACACAGCTCCAACTGCCACATGGCTGGCGTCGGCTTGAATCACAAAGGGTTCCCCTGGGCAGGGGTGCTTTAGGACTGGTTCAACAGCAAAGTCTTTTTAAGTTCTCAAAAGCTGTTTGACAACCCATTGTCCATGCTAGTGGTTGGCCCGGTCATGGCTTTCCTCCTCCTTTGCCTGTTTTGAGTAGTTCGGTAAGGGGTAGGGCAATCTCGGCAAAAGAGGGGATAAATTGACGATAAAAGTTGGCAAAACCCAGAAAACTCTGGAGCTGTTTGCGAGTCTTTGGGGGCTGCCATTCGATTATGGCTTTCACCTTGGCTGGTGTTGTGGTTCTGTCCTATGAGCCCATCTTATCGGAGGAAGAAGGCTCCGAACATGAAGGAGAGGAGATGACCAGGCCTCTCTCTCCAGGACCCTCCTCTCTGGCAATGCCTCGGGTGTCTCCCGACGGAGAAGAGATTGGCCAGGAGCCAGGTGTTTCCAAGCCGTCGGATAGTGACGAAGATACGTTGTGGCTGGACCCACGCCAGCGTAGCCAAGACAAGCGTGCGCAGCAGAAAAGGAGGCATGCCAGAGATTAAGCTGAGTCACTGGACCCCACCCCACAGGCTATAAAAGAGAGTATGGTGGCCATTCGGACTCTGTGACGGACAAAGCTAAATCTCTGGCGAATCACTTTGCACCTTTGGACACAACGCCTATTTGCTGTGGCTTTCATTACAAACTGGACTATTCAAACTGTATGTATTTTTGTCTGTGTTATCGCAGTAAAAAAGTTCTTGGCAGGCAGCTATGGAGTTGCTGCCAAGTTTCTTATCAGTGGCGTGGAGTGTCTAAGAAGGTTATTTAACCCTTGGCTGGCTGTTTGGGTGTGTGTGAGACGGGGACAGAACATCTTGTCCGTCACCCGAACATAAACCATCATTAACCCACGATGGACCAACAGCTGCAGCAGCAGGTACAGCAGCTGCTAGATGCCAATCAGCTCCTGCAGCAGCAAGTGGCACACTTAACTGCTCAACTTGCTTTGGGAAATGCTCCTGCAGCTCCCCCTCCCCCGCCTCCTCTCCGTTCAAGATGCCCAGTGAACGTGCCAGATAGGTTTTCTGGGCAACCGGAGATGTTCCCGGCCTTCATGGGACAATGCCAACTCTTTATGGCGATGAGGCCGGAGGATTTTCCAGATGACCGGGCTCGGGTGGCATTCATGATTAGCTTCCTTTCTGGCTCTGCCGCCCGATGGGCCACGCCCCTGTTGCTGCAAAACAGCCCGTTATTATTGGACTATCAGGGGTTTTTGCAACACCTGTGCATGATGTATGAGGATCCCCTCCGCGTTCAGACGGCAGCGAGGCGCATCAAGGACCTCCGCCAAGGAAAACGCGTCCTGCAGGACTATATTGCTGAGTTCCGACTTCTAGGCAGGACTCGGCTTGAAATGAGGCGGCGCTGATGGATGCCTTCCAGGACGGCCTCTCAGACGAGCTGCAGGACGAACTGGTTCGGATGGAGGTGCCTCTGACCCTCGACGCGCTGGTGACCAAGTGCCTGCGCATTGACGCCCGCCTTCAATGGCGACGGCTTCGTCAGCCCCTTCCAGAACCATTGACAGCTTTGGCACCCCCGCGTTTCGCAACAACAGTACCCCGGACCACCCAGCGCTTTGTGGCAAAGGCTGAGGAGCCCATGGAGCTCGGAACAGCCAGACCTCGACTGACGGCCCAGGAGCGGATGCGGAGACACCAAGGGGGATTGTGCCTTTATTGCAGCGAGGCTGGACATTTTGCCACCTCGTGTCCCAGGAAAAGGAGTTGGGCGCTCAAGCCTGTTCCGGAATCTTGGCGTGATCAGCCGGGAAACGGGCCAGGCCTGGCCTAGGGGAAACTCTGGGCCAGGCACGTAGCCATGTCCCGCCGGAGTCCGCGACTGTGGACTTTGAGTCTCCTCGGCACCTGATTCTGGACACCTGGGTGTTGTTGGCAAACCGGTCGGAGGGGCTTTAGGCGCATGCGCTGGTGGACTCGGGGGCCACGACGAACTTCATGGACCAGGCCTTTGTGGGCCTTTTTAAGGTCCCCTTGGTTCCGGTGGACCCTCCATTGAGGGTCGAGACTAGCGATGGATGGGAACTTGTGGCGGGGCCCATCAAATTCGCTACCCAGCCCTTGCGCCTCGCCATTGGGAACCACGAGGAGGCGATCCAGTTCTATGTGACGGCGGACCTTCATTTTCCATTGGTCCTGGGGATGGCCTGGCTTCGGGCCCACGATCCTCAGGTGACATGGTCGAGAAACGCCATCTCGTTCCCGAGCCTGCAGTGTGTCGACCACCTCCGCCATATCTGTGCTGGCCAGGACGTCGCCACCCCGGCCGCCTCCTTGCCTCCTGAGCTGACGCCCTTCACCGATGTGTTCAGCGAAAAAGAAGCGGACCGATTACCGCCGCATTGACCCTACGACTGCCCGGTAGACCTGCTGCCCAACGCGCCACTGCCCGCGGCCCGTCTTTATTCCATGTCGGAGCCCGAACTGGCCGCCCTACGGGACTTTCTGGATAAGAACCTGGCCCGTGGGTTCATCCAGCCTTCGTCCTCCCCGCTCTCGGCCCCGGTCCTCTTTGTGAAGAAGAAGACAGGGGACTTGCGCCTGTGCTGTTATTACCGGCACTTGAATGCCATCACAGTGCGGAATCGCTACCCCCTGCCGCTCATCCCGGAGCTGATGGAGAGGTTGCGGGAGGCCTCGGTCTTCACCAATCTCGATCTCCGAGGGGCCTACAATCTGGTGCGCGTGAGAGAGGGGGACGAGTGGAAGACGGCATTTGGCACCCGATACGGCCACTTCGAGTACAATGTCATGCCGTTCGGGTTGACCAACACCCCCACGGTCTTCCAGCACCTGATGAATGACGTGTTCCGGGACATGTTGGACCGGTTCGTGGTGGTCTACCTGGACGATATTTTGATCTATTCCCAAACCCAGGAGAGCCACCTCCAGCATGTCCGCCAGGTCCTGCAGTGCCTGCGGGAGAATCAACTCTATGCGAAGTTGGAGAAATGTTACTTCTTCCAGACTTCCATAGAGTTCCTCAGGCACATCATCACCCCTGAGGGCATTGCGATGGACCCGCGCAAGGTGGAGGCCTTGCGCAGTTGGGAACCCCCATGTCGGGTGAAGGACGTCCAGCATCTGCTGGGGTTCGCCAACTATTATCGGACCTTCATCCCGGGCTTCGCCACCCTGACCTTGCCACTGATCCAACTCCTTCAGAAGAAGGTCCCGTTCCAGTGGGGGCCCCCACAGCAGCAGGCCTTCGAGGTCCTCAAGCGGGCCTTCGTCACGGAGCCGGTCCTGAGGCATCCCAATCCACACCGTCCGTTCGTGGTCGAGACGGATGCGTCCAACGTGGCGATTGGAGCATTACTGCTACAGGCCCCGGTGGATGGTGGCATTTGTTTTCCCTGCGCTTATTACTCACAGAAACTCAATCCTTCCGAGCGCAATTACACCATCTGGGAAAAGGAGTTACTGGCTATCAAGGCCGCGTTCGAGGCTTGGCGGCATCACCTCGAGGGGGCCTGACGCCAGGTGGAGGTGCGGACGGACCATCGGAACCTAGAGCACCTCACCACGGCCAGGAAGTTGAACCAGCGGCAGATTCGGTGGTCGTTGTTTTTCGCTCGGTTCAACTTCCACGTCACGTATATTCCGAGCAGCCTCAACCCGAGGGCGGACGCACTATCCCGCAAGCCGGAATACTTCTGCCCTTCCCCCACGGACGGTGCTGCCAGCAGAATCCTTGGCCGCAGTCCAGGAACCGGCGGACCTGCAGGCACAGGTGCTGGAAGTGCAGCGCCGGGATGACGTCGCAGCAGTGGAAAGCGGAAGTCGGCCCAGCGTCCCCATGGACCTTGGAGGAGGGCTTGCTGAAGCACCAGGGCCGGCTGTACGTGCCCACGAGTCCGCTCCGAGCCCTCGTCATGAACCAGTGCCATGACAACCCCGCGGCGGGGCACTTCGGCTTCTTTAAGACATTGAACCTGGTGACGCGGACTTTTTGGTGGCCTCGGGTACGGCATGACGTGCACGCGTACGTGATGTCCTGTGTGACGTGCCGACAGGCCAACACCGCGTCCGGCCCACCTCCTGGACTTCTCCAGCCGTTACCGACACTGGAGAGACCGTGGGGTGCCATCTCCATGGACTTCCTGATGGATCTGCCACTGTCCGCCACGTTCACGACTGTCCTCGTGGTGGACATGCTCACCAAGATGGCCCATTTCATCCCGTGCCGCGGACTGCCATCGGCCCGCACCACGGCCCGTCTGTTCCTGCAGCACATCTTCCGCCTCCATGGCCTGCCGGACAGGGTGGTGTCAGACTGCAGGGCCCAGTTCACGGCCCGCTTCTGGAAAAGTCTGATGGCCGCGCTGGAGGTGCAGGTGTGCCTGTCATCGTTGCACCATCCGGAGACTGACGGCAGCACGGAGAAGGTCATCGGCATCCTGGAGCAGTACCTCCGCTGTTTCGTCAACCAGCAGCAGGACAACTGGGCCGAGTACCTTCCCCTGGCGGAGTTCGCCTTCAACAACTGTCAACATACCTCCACCCAGATGACTCCATTCCATGCCAACGTCGGATACCATCCACGGTTTTTCCCATTATTAATCTCAGATACCCCTGTTCCCGAGACACAGGACTTCCTCTCGGAGCTGCAGGCGGTGCAGCAAATGGTGCGGCGGCAGCTGATCCAGGCAAAAGAGGACTATAAATGGGTCGCCGACCGCTCCCGATGGGCAACGCCACCGCTGGAAGTCGGAGATCGGGTGTGGCTGTTCACGAAACACCTCCCCACGGACCGACCGGTGAAGAAACTGGACCACCGCTTTATCGGTCTCTTCCCCGTCGAGGCGGTCATCAGCCCGGTGGCCTACCGGTTGACTCTACCACGCTCCATGCGGCTCCACCCCGTTTTCCATCGGTCCCTCCTGGTTCCTGAGGCCCCAGAGAGCCATCTCCGATGCCCAACGACACTTGTCCCCCCAGCTGCAGCCGACGAGGATGACACCTCGACGTACGAGGTGGACAGCATCCGGGACTCCCGTTGGCTGAAGGGGTGCTTCCAATACCTCATCGCCTGGAAGGGGTACGGGCCCAAGGATTTTAGCTGGGTGGACGCTTCTTCCGTTCAGGCCCCTGATCTGGTACGGGCCTTTCACGACCAGTTCCTGTCCCGACCACATCCCGACCGTCAGACCCGGGGGAAGGGCCCTGCGGTGGGAGATAGTGTTGTGGTTCCGTCCTGTGAGCCCATCTTATCGGAGGAAGAAGGCTCCGAACATGAAGGAGAGATGACCAGGCCTCTCTCTCCAGGACCCTCCTCTCTGGCAATGCCTCAGGTGTCTCCCGACGGAGAAGAGATTGGCCAGGAGCCAGATGTTTCCGAGCCGTCGGATAGTGAGGAAGATACGTTGTGGCTGGACCCACGCCAGCGTAGGCAAAACAAGCGTGTGCAGCAGAAAAGGAGGCGTGCCAGAGATTAAGCTGAGTCACTGGACCCCACCCCACAGGCTATAAAAGAGAGTATGGTGGCCATTCGGACTCTGTGATGGACAAAGCTAAATCTCTGGCGAATCACTTTGCACCTTTGGACACAACGCTTATTTGCTGTGGCTTTCATTACAAACTGGACTATTCAAACTATGTATTTTTGTCTGTGTTATCGCAGTAAAAAAGTTCTTGGCAGGCAGCTATGGAGTTGCTGCCAAGTTTCTTATCAGTGGCATGGAGTGTCTGAGAAGGTTATTTAACCCTCGGCTGGCTGTTTGGGTGTGGGTGAGACGGGGACAGAACATCTGGGTCCATTTCAATACCCTCGTTGGAAATTCTATAGCCAAGATAGTCCAATCGGGTTTGATGAAATTCACATTTCGACAGTTTGGCATAAAGCTTGGCATTCAATAGTTTCTTTAACACTTCTCTTACCAGCTTTATGTGATCAGTCACATTCGTGCTATATATCAGGATATCATCAAGATACACCAAAACCCCTTGGTATAAGTGATCATGTAGTACCTCATTAATCAACTGCATAAATACAGCTGGGGCCCCCTGTAGTCCAAATGGCATGACTTTGAACTGATAGCTCCCCATTGGACAGTTGAAGGCAGTTTTCCACTCGTCTCCCTCTTTTATTCTCACCCGGTAGTATGCCTCTCTCAGGTCTAATTTAGTGAAGACACTCCCTTTAGCCAGATGGGTTAATAAGTCTTTTAGGAGGGGGAGTGGGTATTTGTTTTCCACACTCACAGCATTGAGACCCTTATAGTCCACGCAGAGACTAAGCGACCCATCTTTTTTTTCTTTGAATAGCACAGGGGCTCCCATGGTGGATTTGGCCTGTTCAATAAACCCCCTTGCTAGGTTTTTGTTCACGTATCGCTGCATCTCCTCCATTTCGAGGGGGGACATAGCATACATTCTCCAGCATGTAGAGGAATGTAGAATCCACGGATAGCTTGATTTAGTCTTCTAGCCCAATCAGACCAAACAATCAAAGTAGCCACGCCTCTGCAGGGTCTGACCATGCCCCAGTTTCGTTTGGTCTCAGCCCTGAAGAGACGTGAGAATTTGGCTCCAGATTTAGATTCAGAAATGTAGTTATTGCCATTCGTGGATTCTCTACCCTTTTTTTCTCCTTCTTTGGGGGGGGATTGGTTCAGCTGAGCTCAGTGCTGCACCATTTCTTCTCTCTTTAATCAATTCCCTTCTCCGTTGAGTTTTTCAGAGGCAGACAGCTGATCGTCGATCGCTGCCTCCTCATTACAATCCACCCCCCCACCCCCTCCAAGGATCTTCGCTGTGAATGCGAAGCTTTAAACTACTAGTTTTTGGCTGAAAACTCTGAATTCACCTTCCTGGGCTCATTACCAATTCAAACAACCTGCGATCACCATTTGAGCCTCCAGACAGCTCGATCCTCACATTACTTAAGTACTTCCTTGTTACTGTTGATTAAACCACAGGTGAACTGTTTGACTAAAAGAACTTATTACCAGATTACTTGCAGAAGAGGATCTTTTCTCTCAGCTTGTTTTATTTCTCATTAGATCGTCACGGCCGCCATTTTGGGCTCCGCCCGATCGCACACATTAAATTGACTGCCTTACCTAATTACAGCCTTTTCAGTCACAAAGCAACTTATTTGGTGATTCTCCCTACGTGGGGGGGGGAATAGGAGTTCTAATTACACTCTTTTAGATCTTCATTACCTCGTGCTTCAGCTGCTTAATAGGCAGCATCTTAGGTCTGCATAGTGGTCGGCACTTATTACCCTAGCCGTCACTAAATGAGACACGAGGGTCAAAAAAAAAATAAAAAATAAAAAATTAATTAAAATACAACAAAATTAAAATAAACAAGATATATATCTATATTCTAATATCCAAATAAATACAGACCACCAAGAGAGCATCTATAAAATATAGAATTTAATCTACCTAGCTTTCGTCAACAAAACGTTTGACATCGTCAGGGTTAAAAGGCAAACATCGATTGAAGTCTTATATACCATTGCCGAGTGTCTGTTTCTGGCTCCTGGAGCATGTAACTGGCCCCAGCTGATCCTGCCGTACTTCGAGCATATTGCTCACGTCATCGTTCACCCCTCTCCTTCTCCGAGCTTGTGTTTCCTCCCTTACCACCCCATTCGCTATTGTAATGTATTTTAATTAATTTTTTACTTTTTATTTTTTTTTACCCTCGTGTCTCAGGGGCAGTACGGGAAGACAGCTGGGGCCAGTTACACGCTCCAGGAGCCGGAAACAGACACTCGGCAATGGTATATAAGACTTCAATCGGTGTTTGCCTTTTAACCCTGACAATGTCAAACGTTTTGTTGACGAAAGCTAGGTAGATTAAATTCTATATTTTATAGATGCTCTCTTGGTGGTCTGTATTTATTTGGATATTATGATTTTTCCCAAGAGTCGAATTTTCAATGTCATTTCTATATCTATATTCATATATAGACTTATCTTTAATTGACATTTGATACTTTTTCGACCAAATTGTCTCTCTATTACAGTGGGCCTGAAGAATTGAACGGGGAGGACAGCCCCTGAGCGTAGCGCGGCTTATATCGCGTAGTGACTCCGTGCTTAATGGCGGGCCGGACCTCACAGACCCTCGTGCAGGCCTGTACCACCCAGGTGGGCTGTGGCCTTCTTTTCTCCTGCAGACCAAAGGGCCGATCCAGGGATCTCCTGGTGAAAACCTGCCCTTTCTTCTCCTGCAGAACAAGACTGATCCAGGGATCTCCTGGTGACAACCTGCCTTTTTCTTCTACTGCAGTACAGGCCCGATCCAGGGATCTCCTGGTGTACGCCTGTTGTTTCTCTCCTATTGTTTATTTCAATATGGTGGATAACACCGTTTCACAGGCTTCCACCTCCAGTGGCACTGTAAAACGCAAGCCATCCAGTCAGGATACACCTGCAAAAGCCAAGGCCAAGGTCAAACGGGCCTCTAAGGCCGATGACAAGCAAGCAGATAGCAGGCATAGGGCGCTGGAGCGACAATTCTCCAAAGCCCAGCAACAGGCGGGAGAGACGCAGCTTATCCGCTCCCCTCCTCTTGCTTCCACATCAGGGGAGCATCGACCTTCCCCTTTTACACGGGCTTGGTCTCCCGAGCAGACCCTGGACCAGGGTTCTTTGCTGGGATATGAACGGGACCATCTGTCCCTCTTTGACCGAGAATTGAGATTACAGGCCCAAGATTCAATTCCAGCTGCTGAGCCAGGACCTTCCTCAGTGTCTTGTGGGTCTCAGGGGGAGGTTACTACAGTCATCCCTCCCCCAATCTCGTCAGCATCTTTCATGCCAACGGCGGCGGGTCTTTGGGGCCCCGAACATCCTTCATTTACTGTCCAGTTCCAAGCCATGATCTCACAGGCGGTGGCTCAGGCGATGGCGGCTTCAGGGAGGGCCATTCCAGTCCAAGGACCGTCAACCCCCCCTACGCCCACGGAAACTATGCATCCCAGGGAGTATGTGATCTCAGATCACGGTTCTCCACCTCAATCTGAAGGGAGCGAGATATCAGATTATTCCGCACAGATTCCGGAAGAAGGCATGTGGTCAGATGGGGAAGACATTCAGGCAGAGGCCACTCCTATGGTAGGGGTGTTTAATCCAAATTCCTTCTCTTTTACAAAAGGCCTATGTCACCGGAAAAATTGAACCAGTGAAACCACAGACGACCGATCAGGACTCTGGACAGAGTTCTGACCCACTGCTTCTGGAACCGGTCAAGAAGAACCTACAGATACCTTGTCCCCCCATGTTTCTCAAATCCATTCAGGATCAGTGGGGATCTCCTGGAAGTTTCTCTGCTCTTGGGGGATTGGATCGTAAGCTCTTGGATACGGTCCCTTCCCTCAACGATGTCCTCAAAGTTCCAGGTGTAGACGAGACTCTCGCCCCCATACTGTCAGACACCAAAATCCCAGGAGACATGTCGGAGGCCCTTAAGGCTCAGGACAAGAAGTCTGAGATTTCCCTCAAAAGGACCCATCAGGCATCGGCTTGGACTATAAGAGCCTCAACATCTAACTCCTTTTTCGCCAGAATCGCATTAATCTGGCTCAGGGAATTACAGGCCAGAATATTCCCAGATGAAGTAAGGGTTCACCAGGATGTCACTAAACTGAGGGCCGCACTGGAATACATGGCGGATGTGTCTCTGCAGTCGGCCAAATATTCGGCTTGGGCCATAGCTTCCAACGTGGCCGCACGCCGGTTGTTCTGGCTAAAAAATTGGAAGGCCGATACCAGGCACAAATGGAGAGTAGCTGCGGCACCATATCAAAAGGGTCGCCTTTTTGGAGAGGCTCTCACTCCTTACCTGACTGAGAACAAAGAAAAGTTGAAGGTACTAGCTCATATTGTCAAAAAAACGGGCAGACATTTTTCTCCATACAACCATCGTCCGTCGTTTAAGTCTGGCTCAGACCGAACTACCTGGAGCGGGTATCGGCCCTTTCATACAGGGCCGGACCGCTCATCGGACCGGTCCGGCTACAGAGACAAGCCAAAGCCACAATTCCAGGCTAAGCGGCCCTTTCGCGGCAGAGGAGGTCGTCCTTTCCAAAAGTCAAAAGTGACTTGGGGCGGATTCCCCCCTTTGGCGGAAGACTGGCAATATACTTCCACAAATGGGAAAGCACCACCACGGACAATTGGGTTCTAACCACTATCAGAGACGGACTGTCTCTGGAGTTCCTCACACTCCCCCCTCGGCGCTTCCTCTCCTGCCCCCTATCCCGAAATCCCGTGAAACAAGGTCTCATGGAGGAGGCCATTCGTCATCTGTTAAGCATAGAGGCAATAGAGCGGGTACCCCCAGATCAATGGGGATTAGGTTTCTACTCCATCCTGTTCGTGGTACCAAAAGCCTCGGGAGGATGGAGGGCGATCCTGGACCTCAAGGCCCTAAATCGGTACCTAATTTACCAAAAATTCAAGATGCAAACTCTTCATTCTATTATGGGCAGCATTCGCCCGGGGAATTTTCTTACATCCATAGATCTGACAGAAGCTTACCTGCACGTTCCCATACATCCAAATCACAGGCATTTTCTCAGATTCAAGTATTCCAACCATCACTATCAGTACAGGGCCCTGCCATTCGGCCTATCGTCAGCTCCAAGGGTTTTCACCAAAATCCTGGCGGTTCTCGCCGCACAGCTCAGGTTGGTACCAGTCCGCGTTCAGTGCTACTTGGACGATATTTTAATCCAGTCGTCCTCGGCACTAAACGCCCGATCGGACGTGGCACTGACGATCAAGATGCTTCAGGATCATGGATTTATAATCAATTTCCCAAAGAGCCATCTGATCCCAACAAACCGTTTGCTCCACTTAGGCGCAATAATAGACACCAACCTGTGCCGAGTTTTCCTGTCTCAGGAGCGTCAGCTTGGTATTCGCACCATGGTCACCAGGGTGCGCAAGGAGAAACGAGTAACCCTGCTCCTGCTGTCCCAGCTGTTAGGGAAACTGATCTCATGTATTGCCATAGTGCCTTGGGCCAGGCTTCATACGAGACAACTGCAGTGGTTTCTACTTCCTTAACAGAAACGGGGTGTAGCATGTTTTCCACTGAGGGTGCGAGTCCCACCACTGACACTCACGTCCCTCATCTGGTGGTTGTCCCCAGCATTGTCCAAAGGATCCCTATTCAGAGAACCGACTTGGGTAACCTTGACCACAGACGCCAGTCTGTTTGGATGGGGGACACATCTGCACTGCCAATTCACCCAGGGGCGGTGGTCTCAACAGGATCTCAAGAAAAATATCAATTGGTTAGAGCTCAGAGCCATACACCTGGCACTTCGCCATTTTCACAAGAAGTTGGCGGGCCGCCACGTGCTGGTTCTGACGGACGTGGCAGCAAAGGCCCGTGTCAACAGGCAGGGCGGCACTCGATCGCGGATTCTAATGTCCGAGGCCCAGCGTCTGGGGTCATGGGCGGAACAGAATCTGTTGTCCCTAAAGGCGGAACACATTTCAGGGGTGGAAAACGACCAGGCAGATTTTCTGAGTCGATCTACGATAGATCATTCGGAGTGGCGTCTACATCCCCGTCTCTTTCAGGAGATAACTCACCGTTTCGGTTGGGCCAACGTCAATCTGTTTGCATCCCCGACGAATGCCCAGCTTCCCCGGTTTCTATCTCGATACCCATCTCCGGGTTCGGAGGGAGTAGACGCCCTCCGCAGCACTTGGCCGGCGGGCCTTCTATATGCATTTCCACCCCTTCCCTTGATCCCGGCCATCATCAGGAAGCTGTTACTAGAACGGGCGGAGCTAATCCTTGTGGCCCCGTATTGGCCGAGGCGTCCATGGTTCGCGAATCTCGTGAACCTCGCCGTAGCTCCCCCTTGGCAAATCCCTCCAGAGAGGATAATTCTAACGCAGGGGGCCATACGGCACCCGGACCCGCAGTGGCTACAACTAGCCATCTGGCATCTGAGCGCCAGTTCCTGATGTGCAGATCTTACTCTTCAAGGGTGATAACTATGATCCAAGCTTCCAGACGGCCGGCAACGAACCGGATCTATGATGCCACTTGGAAGAGCTTCTGTGACTGGTGTACCTGTAAGGGTCTGTCGGTCTCTTCCGTCACTATTCCAGTGATTCTTGAATACCTCATGGATGGAGTGGATAAGGGTTTAGCGCCCAACACCTTGCGTAGACAGGTGGCCGCTCTTTCCACGGTGTTCACCTGTGCCAACGCCACTCCATTGTCCCATCATCCCAGGGTTCGGTCCTTTATGAAAGGAGTCTCCAACATCAGACCTCCGGTAGTACACAGGTATCCATCTTGGGAACTGCCTCAGGTTCTGCAGGCACTCACAAGGTCTCCATTTGAACCTATAAGGTCTTGTTCTCTTCGCATTTTGTCCCACAAGGTGGCCTTCCTAGTAGCCATCACGTCGGCAAGGCGCATGTCAGAACTGGCTGCTCTTTCTGTTAGGGACGACCTGTGTACCTTCTATCAGGACAGAGTGGTGCTGAGGTTAGATCTCTCATTCATTCCCAAGGTGAATACACTGTTTCACCGGGCTCAGGACATTGTACTTCCAAACTTTTGTCCCAATCCTTCTCACACATTAGAAAAGCAGTGGCATTACCTAGATGTACGTAGGGCATTACGTCTTTACATTAAGAGGACAGCTTCCTTTCACAAATCAGAGGCATTGTTTGTCTCTTTCCACTCAGCTTCCAAGGGACGAAAGGTTTCCTCCTCTACTATAGCCAGGTGGATTAAGGCATGTATCGCTCAATCTTACCAGGCTTACTCTTTACCTGTCCCAAGCCGCCTGACAGCGCACTCTACTCGTAGCGCTTCCACGTCGGTGGCGTGGCAGACTCAGGCGTCCATAGAGGACACCATTCATTCGCCACTATAAACTCGACAAGTTTGCTTCCACAGAGGCCGCTTTTGGCCGTCGGGTTTTACAACAAGTGGCCCATTTCAGCACCGACACTTAACCAACCTGCTTCCCACCCATGGGATCATAGGGGCTTTGGTATGTCCCATCCGTGGATTCTATATTCCTCTACATGCTGGAGAAGGGGCGTTGTCTTACCTGAACGCTTTTTCTCAGCATGAGGAATGTAGAATCCACCCCCTCCCTGATCATTACTAGCAGTTAGGTTAGTGTCAGCAGTTCGAAGCCATCACGTCACACAATCATTCGCTTCGCCCTTTCGAAACTGGGGCATGGTCAGACCCTGCAGAGGCGTGGCTACTTTGATTGTTTGGTCTGATTGGGCTAGAAGACTAAATCAACCCATCCGTGGATTCTACATTCCTCATGTTGAGAAAAGGCGTTCAGGTAAGACAACGCCCCTTCTCGGTTGTGGGAGTTTGGCTCCTGGCACCAGTTCAATGGAGCAGTCACTGGGTCTGTGAGAGGGTAGGGCATCACATTCTTTTTCACTAAAAACCTCCGCCAGGTCCCGGTATTCATTGGGGATGACTGGTTTGCGTGGAGGTGGTGAGGCGGCCATGTGCGCTCGCTCATAGGGTCGCCTAAGGTGCCCTGCAACATCCGTTGACTCAAGAGAGGGATTAGGCCCTATAGGTAGTCTTATGGTTCTCATTTCTTTCTCCCACCAGATGAATGGTTTCCATTTGTCTAACCAGGCTAATCCTAGGATCACTGTCTCAGTCATTTTTGGAGCCACCAGGAAACGAATAAATTCCCAGTGTGCTCCTATTTCTAGGCGTAAGGGCTCAGTTAATTGTGTGACAAGAGTCCCTCCCATCAGGGAGCCATCGGCTTGCTCAAACCTCACCAGTTCGGAAAGCTGTTTTGCCCGTATGCCCATTCTCATTGCAAACTGCCGACTAATAATGCAGCGGGTGCATCCAGTATCAATTAGCACATTTAAGGCCATATGTGCCCCAGACTTAGGGATTATAAGCTTGGCGGCCAGTGAAAATTGCGGGATTTGTTGACTCACCATCGGGTCGTTCTCTCCTTCATCGTCACTGTCAAAGGAGGGTAGAGCAGGGGCGGGTCCAACCAGAGTCCCAGCATCCTCCTGTGTGGGGGGTGTAATCTGGGCGACAGGTTCCTGCGTGAGCCGGTTGGATTTTTCTCTCGTTAGCCGCTGAGCAGGTTTCTTTCGCATTGCTGGTTCTGGTCTGCTCTGCCGTCGGGGGTAGGGGATTGGACAGGTGGCCGCTCGATGTCCTTGTCCACACCGGAAACACTTAAAGGAAGAGAGTGTTGGTGGCCTGGGTCTTTCAGCCATTGCCGTAGTTGAGGGCTTTCGTGGGGGTGATTGCTGTCCGGGTAGCTCTGGTTGCTGCTCGGGTTCGTGTGGGGGAGGCTTCTTATAGCGAGAGAGCTTAACGTCTAGCTTCACCGCTGTCTCGTACCACTCCTGTAGCCGATCGGGTACTTCTCGGTAGATGCAAGCCTGAGAGAGGTGATCGTCCAATCCCTCAACAAAGTATTGAACCAGGGATTGTTTGGACCACCCCTCTGTTCGGCCTGCTAACTTGCGGAACTCTCGCACGTACTCCAGGGCAGGCCTCCCAGCTTGTTTTATTTTGTGAATTTGTCTTGCTGCTTTGAGGCCTATGGATGGGTCCTCAAATCATTCTTTCAGACCTAAGAGGAAAAGGTGGGGATCTTCCAATTCGGGGGCTTGCTCACTATATAAATTATTCAGCCATTCAGCTGCTTCTCCCTCTAGGTTGGATGCAATAACGTCGACCATGGCACCTGGGTCCGGATAGTGGTAGGCCCAGCGGTTCAAGTGAGAGCACCCTTGGTTGAGAAAAAAAATCAGCTTCTCCGGGTCCCCATCGAAGGTTGCTTTGAAGGGTGGTGCAAATACAGGCTGTTGCAGCCCCCACTGGGGCTGTTGCTGCTGGCCCCACCCCGGTTGCTGGTCCCATGGCTGCTGGGCTCTCTGCTGTTGACGTGGTACCTCCTGTTGTTGCTGATCCAACGGTTGCTGGATTCTCTGCTGTTGTGGTGCCCCCAGTTGCTATTGGCCCCATCCTGCCTGCTACTGCCACACCGGTAACACTGGCCTCTCGAGTCGTTGCAGGTCTTCCCCGGGTTGCTGTCTGGGCGGGGGTTGTTGCTGTCTTCTCTGCTGTTTTCCAGCGGGGGCTGGTGATGCCCCCTGCTGCTGTAGGCCCCTCAATGGCTGCTGAGCAAGTGGGGGTTGTTGCTGGGCATCCCTAATCTGTAAGCTCACTGGCTGTAGCTCTCCTGGCTTTTGCCCCACCTCAAGCTGCTGCAAGGCCTCTATTAGTTGATGTAGGCTCAGAGATAGCTGATCACTCCTCTGTGGGGGTTGCTTGGTTTCACCTTGCTGTAGGGGGCCCAGGCTGGGGTTTTCTCTCTCTATAGGGCTGGAGGCTTTGGCAGGGGACCCCAGGGGTTGAAAAACTATTTGTTCTGCAAGGGTGGGGCTGGGGGCCTCTCTCAACAGGAGCTGCTCTTCGCTCCGCACTTCTAACTCTTCAAATCTCTCTGCCAGGTAGTCTAATGACCCACTGCGAACTGCAGGTGGGTATTTCCACTCACCCGAGTCTTCAGTGACAGACG
>NW_015387266.1:49756-71253 GCF_001527695.2 Protobothrops mucrosquamatus | reverse complement strand
AAGCATTCCCCCCCCTTATTTTGGGGTCATGGTTCACATCTTCCAATCAACTTGGAAGATGTGATTTACTTCCGGTTTCTTTTTCCCGGGCTATCCTTATTCTCCTCCCTTTTTCCCTGTTGCCTGGTTTAACTATAAAAATACCAGACAGTTCTGCATATTGTCAAAGCAAGAATATACAGTATTTGCAGCATTGACATCTGGATGTCTTCCAGCCAGTTGAGACAGCAGGCTAGGTCCCAAAATTCTTTGGTGTATTCGGCTACCAGGCAGCAGCCTTGCCTCACTGTCTTAATGCAGTCTCACACCTTTCAATCAGCCAGGGGTTTTCAAAATGCTGCCTCAGCACTGCCATGAAATGATTGAAGTTCCGGAGCTCTGGAGCATTAGCGTTGTGCGTGGTCACCATGCATCTGGCAGCAGCACCTTCCAGGGCTAGGGTGACAACACTGACCCTGGCTCCCTCACTGAGGAGTTCTCACCTGTACTCCTGCATGAACGTGAGGACATGGGCGAGGAAGAACCCCAACTGTTGAGGGTCCAATTGAACTTGATACCTGGGGGGTGCCTTCCACTCCGGCCGTGGGGCTCCCCTTCTGCCAGCCCCCTGTGCATTTATCCCGACTGGGACAACCCGAGGTGGGGAGCTGGGGCAGATGTTGCCCTTTCTGCAGAAGCTGCAGTGTCAGCTGAGGTTCCTGGGGTGGGGACTTGCTTTCTCCGTGTACGGGTTCCTTCACTGGTTCCTCGCTCTTTTCCCTGCAGCCACCGGCTTCTTGCATCTTCAGGTTCTGGAAGGCTTCCACCATGAAGTGTATGACGTGTTTCAGGAGTCGGTCAGCTAGGCTCAACTCTTTGCCTGGTTCGTCATCAGCGTAGAGTAGCTACATCTCGCGCCTCCAGCCTGGCTTCCTGCTGCCATGTGTGAGAGTGACCCTCTGGGTCCTCCCTTCCCAGTCGTCCTTTTTCTCCACACCTTGGCCTCTGGAGATCTTCCATGGCTGCGGCTTCCTCCCTCCACTCAGAGGAGCTCTCCTCGGGGTGAGTCTTCATGGAGATCTCTGCCCATCACTCAGCCTTCTCCTGCTCGCTGCCATGGTGAGACCTCATGTGCACGGTCCTCACGGTAGAGATGTAATCCCTCCTGGTTAACCACTTTGCAGGTCTTGCCTAATATAGGTCCTGCCTCAGTTAATACTCCCAATAAAGCAGAATCCTTGAAACTGGCATTGTTTCAAAAGGAACTTTTATTGAGAGATAGTGAAAACAGGAAAGCTAGGCAAGATCTGAATAATTCACGCATGAAATGTTACATTAAACCCCTCTCTTCAAAACCCCTCCCAGGTGCCCAACTGCCCCATCCAAATCCAGCCAATCCACAGATGTGAAGTTGTTATGGGAACTGGAAGTTGAAGGGGTGATAAAACTTTGTTTCCAGCTCTTCTCAGCCTAGCAGATGGCTCCAGGCACATTCCTTCCCCCTTTCACACCCAAAGAGATACATCAAAGGTTTAGAGAACAAAGCAAAAGAAACACATCCCAGAACCCACAACCTCCACATTCCCAAAAGAGGAAAAGCCTCCCCATCCCAACAGAATGGCACTGCCCCGAAAATGATTTGAGGGGCCTGACACTGGCAGAAAATTAAGCAGTTGTCCTCTTTCAGTATTTACAGGCAGCATACGAGTATTCAGAGATTTTCAAGGCATAGCATTATTTTGTCAAATAGTATATACCAAATGAATGGATTTTTTTTATTTGAAGAAATTATTTTTTCCAGATTATTGGCTTTTACTTAGTACATTGTCATACTGCCTACAGTTGTATGCATTTTTTAAACAAATTTTATTGGTTTTTTAATTAATACAAAGTGCTCAAGACACACCGTGGGGCTGGGGTAATTAGAAATCCACAAATAGAACATACATAAGTAATTCCATCAATACATCATATATTCCCTCTTTATTTCCCTCCAATGGCTTATATATTTAAACTATTTAAACTATTTCTACCTTAAATTTTCATTAATCCTAAACCTGTTTTAAATCTTTATGCAATTACAAAACCATAAGCAAATTTGACTTCAAATAAACACATTATCAGTTCAGGTATCTCTTCTAAATATGTCCTAATTCTTTAATTTCATCATAGATCTTATTTATTCCACAAATCTCTCCCAGTTAAAATAAACATTAATCTATCCTATACATATCTCATCTATCAATCCATCAACTTTTTGTTTGTTTGTTTTAACAAGATAGTGACAACCTTAAATCATTTGAGTCCCTTAGATAAGGATCTATTTTCATCCAATTAATTATCAAATCTACTATCATCCATATTATCAAAGCAAACGTATCATCTTATTAAAATCACATTCCATTAATTATTGATTCAGTCCCGATCTAAAACATCTCTTCATTTTTCTTCATTCCGTTATATAATACTTTTCATACATTAATCACCCATTTTTTCTTATTTCCATTCAAAAACCCAATCCTTCACTCAGTCCATAGTTCTAAAATGCCTTATATCCAATATATATGATTTTAAATTTCTTTTTTCAGTCTTATTCTAGGCTTTTTTTTTTGCCAGGCAGGTTTCCACAACAACGCTTCCCTTCCGACCAGTAAATCTCTCTTTGTTGCTTGTAGTGTTGTTTGAGGCAGCAGTGAGCTTCCTGTCGTCTGGATTTCAGATCTCCATCTTTATTTTTTCTGGTCCTCACAAATATAGATAAGATGCTTGTAGGATGCAATGAGCTCCTCTGTATTCTCAATGAAGTCATCTTTTGGTGTATTTTGGTTTGTAGAGTAGTCAGGCATATTCTGAACATCACTTTTAAGATTTGAAGAAGAATCTCTAATTCTTAGTTCTGTGGTGATCTCTTTCATTGTAACAAGTTCCTCTTTAATTTCCTTTAATTCCTCTTCTGGTATCTTTTGGTTTGTAGCATAAACAGATGTAGTCTGAAGATCAGTTTGAGAGTTTGGGGTGGCATCAGCTTTTCGTTCTGTAGTAATCCTTTTCCTTATAGCGCATATTTCTTCAGAAACCTCATAAATCTTTTCCAGTATAAGCTTGCAATTTAAATGAGAGTGAAGGTTCTCCATTTTAAAAGTAGTCAAAGAAAGTCTTTTCTTAAACAGTGTCCACCCCCTCAGTTCCCACAGCTGCACCAGCTTATCTCTTCCAAAGATATTTTGAAGGTCAGGTTTTTATCCAAGAAATAGCTACAATATTCATTTTTCACCACTAGATGTCCTCAGTAAATAAAAAAACTTTTCCAGACACCTTTTTTTCCCCTTTTTTCTCTCTTTTAAAGGAAAGAGTGGAGAAAGAAATATTCTTCCAATGTTAGCTCTTAAAAAAATTCAAAGAAGCATGTTTTTTTTTCTGTATCCCAAACTGAGTGAAAATAGATTATAATCTTTAAGAAGTTTCAATGCCTCTCTTCCCACACATATAGAAGCCGCTCTTTTCAAACAGGGAAATAGTTCCAACCCAAGTTTTTTCAGGCAAAAAGAACCAAGTAGGGGAAAGAGAGGGACTAAAGGGGTCTCACCCGGATCCTCCGCGGTGGGTCTAATCTCGCTTAGTTGTAATTGTGACTTTGGCTGGTGCAGCAGGATGATCGGCCATCTTGAAGGACGATGGTTGCTCCATCGGCCCTAAGGAAATAGCTGGAGCCACGAGAGAAGCTGCCGCTCTCCCACAGCTGCCAGCAAGCCTCCTTCTCGGTGGTTGCCCCTCCAGGGCAACTTTCGACCCAGCAGGGGGGTCTACCAACGAAGAAAACCCGGCCGGACTGGAGACGAATCCCCAGACACGACCGGCGTCGCCGCGTACCGGAACCGGAAGTCAGTTGTATGCATTTTTATCCAGCAACTTTTGTTGAGGAAAGGGAATTCATGAAGCTCTTATTAGGAATATATTATCAGGAGAAACAAAGAGGGAAAACTGTTGAGATAAAATGTTAAAAGTAAATCCTTTCAGTTCAGCTAAAATGCCTCATGAAAATAATTATATATTAGCTAAATTATTCTTTTTTTGGATATATATTTTAATTAGTTTTTTATAATCAGGTGTTTAATATTTTATCAGCAACACATTGCCTAGGTTCCAACATTTAACTTCATCGCTGACGTATAAAGCCCTAAAAATAGGGACAATATGGCAACGTCACATGTATTCTATTATTTTTTCGTCTTGTTTGTTTTATATAGACATCATTACTACTATTATATCGGGTTGGTCCATGGTGACATTGTCATTACCAGTTCAGGCACTTGAACCAGCAACCCCATCGCCATAGGGGGCATGCCCGATAGCCGTGCAACAACAGCCATCAGCCCGACGATTAGGCAGCTTGGGAACCGGACAGATACCCGCACAAGGCTTTGGAACCTCGAGGAAGAAACCAAACTACAGGCTTGGGATCCTGAACCAAGAAACCCACCCATGGCTGGTGTTGCACAAAAAAATAATAGAATATATGTGACATTGCCATAGCAATGTCCTCAACTTTGTCCCTATTTTTAGGGCTTTATACATCAGCAATGAAAAACCAACCCTACTTTTTCAGGGGTTTTGAAACATGCTCTTTCTAATGAGAATGATTTAACAGAGTTTCCAGAAGGTCTTTTTTTATAAAAGCGGGCTAAAAATACCCTATTTTTGGCATTTTTACAAAAAATGTCAACTTTACACTCAATTTGTAAACTATTGGAAAGCAGTAGGAGAATGAAATTTTATATTCAAAAACCTTGTGTTGCTAAATTATTACACGCAAAGTTTCGCGTTTATCATACCTTTCCTTCCAGAGATATAAAAAGACAAACTTTAAACTTTTTTTGAGCTGCAATATTTTCGGACAACTTTGCTCCAAATTATCTAGATGGAGATTGCTTATGAGAATGTTTTTATTATTTTGTTTAATAGAGCACAAAAAGTTGTACAAGATGGCCAAGTTTTGTTTCTCTCAATAAAATATTGCCAGAGATATTGTATCTCAATGTTGCCGGAACCTCAGAGTCATACAGTAGAAGGCTGCGGTATGGGGTCAAACAAATGACTATATCTCCGCAAGTATTGCATCAGCAAACATAACACTTTACTAATGTTCATTGGGGACATGTGTGCATGTTCACACAAAATTTTATCAAAATCTGTGATGATCGAGCGGGGTGCTTTTCTGAAATCAGACCATTTGACATGGAATGACTCCTCTGGAACTTACTAGCTTTTTCTTGTTGAAGCAGTGCTTCAATTGATTTCTGATACACCAGACTTGCAGACGCAGAGAATGGGGCTGAGGGTGCTTTCTTACCAGTTTTAGTTAAATTCGGAACACTCATTTTATTTCTACTCCCCAAATCTTTTATCAAACTCTAATACTTTTTCCCAATGCCCACCTTAAACCAAGCCATTAGCATTATATTCAACACGATATATCTTTTAAAATTATCTTAGGTAACTCTTATAGTTCTTATCTGTAGTCTCTAAGTCAATAGGCTCTCTCAGCAAAGAGGTAAGAGCAAATAAAAAAAAGTTTATAGTCCACTTCTATAGGTAGGACTCACTTATAGGAACGATTGTTCAGAGTCCAAAATTATAATCCACCAAGACCTACTATTCAAGTTGATAGTCCATAGGCCTTCTCCAAGGAGTATCTCCAATATTTCACTTTCCACTGTCTATAAATAGTTCTCCAATCAAACATTAAAATTTTGTAATCCACTAGTCTCCCCAAACAATAGGAGAGATAAAAAGGAAAAAAGAAAAAAAGGGAAAGCATAGAATTTATCCCAAGGTCTGATGTTGCCCATCTGCCAAGGTTTTAATCCAAAATGTCTTTCTTGCAGCAATTCCTTACCGCTCACTCTGTCTTTAAATAGCTTGTGAAATCACAGCTCAAACAGTACTTATAATCCGAAAAAAGCCAGATGGCTTCAAAGTCGTTTATATTTTTTAGTTATAATCCATCCTGTAGGGGAAAACAGCCCCCCAAAAATCTTCTCTTTTTTCAGCTATAATCCACAGGATTGTGAAGGTCAGGGACATCAAAGGGTTTAGACTGTAAACTATGTCTGGGCATCAAGCTCTAACACTCCCGACAAAATATAGATAAGATTTATGACAGGTTTAGTGTAGTTCTTTTCTCTTGCCACTAGATGTCATTAGATGCCCATTTTGTAATTTTCCAGTAGCTTTAAAAAAAGTTTAGCTCCGATACTCTCCAACAGAAATATAAAAAAGTTTAAAAATATTAAAGCTCCCCAAACTTTTCTTTTTTCTGTTTCTCTCTGTTATATCCACAATGATATTGTAGACCTCTCTTTTTTCCCCTACGAAAACTTAAAGCGCAGCTTTTATTCTGGAGGAAGGAGTAAGCCCCCCCCCTTCCTTTAGTTCTGGGGATTTTGTTACTTTTGGATGCTTTTTTCCAGAACAGGTTTTATGATTGTAGAAGAAAAAAATAGTTTCACCCAGGTCCAGTATGTTGTTTACGCTTGTTTAGAATCTCTTTTGCCTCCGGCGGTCAGCAGCTTCCGACTGGCTACATTTCTCCTGCCGGTCCCAAGGGATCCTTGGATCAAGCGGGTCAGTTACCGCCTTCCCGCGATCAACAAGGGTCCCCTCTTGGTCCGTCACCTCTATGGGGCGACCTTTGGTCCTTTTCGGACCCCCAGAAAGAAGAAATTGGGCGTGGGAATCAGAGCCCTGTTTCCCTGTGCCCACCTTGCCACAGCAATGAAACCAGAAGTCAGCTAAATTATTCTGATAACACTAGCAGTAGCATAGCATTTAGACTTGTATCCACTCCATAGTGCTTTTCCCTATGGGTGGTTTGCAATGTCAGCATATTGCCCCCAACAATCTGGGTCCTCATTTTACCGACCTCAGAAGGATGGAAGGCTGAATCAACCTTGAGCCCTGTCAGGATCGAGGGCAGAGTTTGCTTGCAATACTGCATTCTAACCACTGTGCCACCAAGGCTCCTTATCCAATTCTGATAACACTATACTGTATTAGTAGGCTTGTTTCTAGTTGTCAAACTAGCCATTAATTTTTTTTTATTTTTTTTTTTAAGAAATTTTATTTATTTTTTCAATCATAAAAAACAATCACAAGTAAACACAATAACCAATCAATAACCCCCCGCCCCCCCCCCGGACTTCCCAAACCTAATCCCAGAATAATATTCATATAGAAGTAAACAAATACTAATATCTCTAACTCTACAAAATATCTTAATCTACAAGAAAAGATAGTAGAAATAAACCAACTTAAAAAAATTTAAAAACCTAACTTATATTCTACCACTTTGTGTTTCTTTTGAATATAAACAATCCATCTTCCCCATATTGATAAAAATTGTTCATTCGAATGGTTCTTCAAATAAGCCGAAATCTTTGCCATTTCAGCAAGATACGAAACTTTCAATCTCCAGTCTCCCATCGTTGGCAGAATTGGGCTCTTCCAGTTTTGGGCTATTAACAATCTAGCAGCAGATAAACAATAAAGCATTAAGTTCATTTCTTTTACGTCTAAATTCTGCGCAATACCTAAAAGAAACAATTGTGGGAGAAAAATAATCCTTTTTTTAAAAATCTGCTGTAAGTTCCACCATAATTGTATCCAAAAAGCCTTAATAGTCTTACAAGTCCACCACATATGAAAAAAAGTTGCATCTGGATGACCACATCTCCAACACTTGGATTCATAATTCGGATAAATACGAGACATAGTTGAAGGATCCAAGTGCCATCTATAAAACATCTTATAAAAGTTTTCACGTAAATTTTGAGCTTGTGTAAACAAACTAGCCATTAATTTTTGATATAAGATGGTATTGATATTTATTCTTTGTCATAAAAGAATATGCTTTTTCATACTAAAAAACAGAGTTGAATTATTGAGTCATAACTGATTTGGGCCTCATATAGAAAAATCCTCTCCTTTTTGCACATTTTACAGAGTGATGGAACACTCTTGGCTACTGGATCATATGATGGCTTTGCAAGAATATGGACAGAAGATGGTAAGACTGAAGAATTTTTTTTCCAGATCATTAGATTTTTTTGTGTGTGATCCTAAATTTATTTCAGTGTTCAGATTATTTAAAACATTGACTTTATTTTTAATTCATCACAGGAAATCTTGCAAGCACCTTAGGGCAACATAAAGGGCCCATCTTTGCTCTAAAGTGGAACAAAAAGGGAAATTACATTTTAAGTGCAGGTGTTGATAAAGTAAGTTGAATTCTATAATTTGCAAGTATCAATTATCTAGTTATCTTTTTTATCTTCTATTTCTGTATTTAGCAGATGGTGGTGCCATCATACTCTTCATTTCTCTATATGCACAATACAGTAGTCAACTATTGTCTAACAATGATCAACTCTTGTTCAATTTATACATGGCCACATTTTTTATTTGTTGAAGACCCCATATTATCTATTTTGAGTTATAAGAATTGTGGATTGTTTCGACCTTAAAACTGATAATGCTGATTGACATCTGTCTTTTTTCTTCCATTTGCTCTTCCTTCTCTACCTAGACAACAATAATTTGGGATGCTCATACAGGTGAAGCTAAACAACAGTTTCCTTTCCACTCAGGTAATTAAAGTTCAACTGTTTTTTATGCTTGCTATATTTAACAAATGGCAAAAAATGTTTACTTTGTCATAATCAATTATGTGTCACAAGTGACTATTGTATTAAACAAATTTAGGCTATTACATCCTAGTTTGCTTGATTACATTAGTCTGAAAAGAAGACAGAAGTGAGATAAATTTTGTTAGATAACTTTGAGAGAAAAATTTTGCCATACAATAAAGCAGGGGTGTCAAACTCAATTTCATTGAGGGCCGCATCAGCATTGTGATTGCCATCAGGGGGCTGGGTGGGCATGGCTGGTATGGGTATGTCCTACTGGGTGTGCGTGGCCAGCTCGACGTCACTCACATCAGGGGCACCTGTGTGGGCCTAGGTAGGACGGGGGCGGATCCGAAGGTCTCTGGCAGAAGGGGGTGGGACCGGGGCGAGCACCGGGGCATGGTCCACTGCAGGAACCTCACTGAGCCTCAGGCCGTGCACGGGGGCCCTGGACGGTGGCACGGACTGCCCAGAGCCCTGGGTAATGGAGGTCAAGCGCCCAGCCCGGCCCTTGATCCCCCTCGGCACCAGGACCACATAGCCCTGCCTAGCCTAGCCGCACTTCCCCGAGGGGGCACCCAGCTGCGCTTACCTCCTCCTCAAGGCTGCTGCTGCTGTGCTCCCTTTCCTTTACCATGTTGCCCATGGTGGGTGCAGGAGGACAAAGTGCGTGGGTCAGAGGGAGGCCCACTCCCTGTCCATGTAAGGAGACCTGGCTTTGTAACCAAAGCATCCTCAGCAATAGGATGGGAGACCACCAGGGGATGGTGAAAGGGCAACAGGGCTGCTAGTGGCCAAGTGCTAAGGCAGGACTTCCCTCAGACCCTCCCTCCCTCCCTCTTATTCCAATCTCCCTTCCTCCCTGCCTCCCTCCCTGCCTCCCTCCTTTTCATTCCTATCTCCTTCCTTCTTTCCTTCCCTTTCTTCCTGTTTCCCTCCCTTCCTTCCTTCCCTCCCTCCTTCTCTCTGTGCCCAGAAAGGGACGAGTGGAGGGGGAGAGATTGGCAGCACTTATCTCAAAGAAAAAGAGTTGGAAGAGACCTTTGAGGTCTTTAGTCCAAGCCCCTGCTCAAGCAGGGAACCTATACCATTCCAGACAGTGGAATATCCAATCTCTACTTAAAAGCCTCCAGTAATGGAGCATCCACAACTTCTGAAAGGCAAGCCTTTTCACTGGTTAGTTGTTTTCACAAGTCCTTAGTTCTAGGCTGGTTTTCTTCTTGATTAGTTTCCATCTATTATTGCCTTCTGATGCTTTGGAAAATAGGTTGACCCCTTCTTCTCTGTGGCAGCCCATCAAATATTGGAACACTGCTATCATGTCACCACCCCTAGTCCTTTTCACTAAGCTAGACATACCCAATTCTCACAAACATTTGTCATATATTTTAGCCTCCACCTCCCTAATCATCTTTGTTTACCATCCATTTAGACCAGATGGTCCCCCTGGTTTGGTTTATAGAACAGTGGCCACAAGCAGAGCCTTCTCAGAGACAGCACCCCAATTATAGCACTTTCTCCCAAGGAAAATATGAACAGTGCAACCCTCACCCATTTAGAGGCAACTCCAAACACACTGTTCAGCCAGGCATATGTAGAACAACAACACATTTTATGGTCAAACATCACTAAGTAAATTATTTCTAATATTTTTCTTTCTTAAAATACACACTTTTAATATTGTTTTAAGCAGTGCTAGTGGTGCTTTACAATAGCTGTCTTTGAGAGTTTTCTTGTAAACCATCCTGGATTTCTCAGAAACTTTTAATTTCAAATTAGATGTTGATTTAATAAATTAGGCAGAAGAAACAAATGTTTAAATACATCTAAATCCCACAGACCTACTGCCTCCTAGGCGCATACTGCAGAGAAAATAAGGCATTGCATTTCTAGCCAGCATAGCCACAGGATGATGGGAACTGTGATGACCCAGAGCCCTGAACGGAGGTAAAGCAATCAGCTGGCAAGAGCAATAGTCTTTTTAATCACTACCAATGTTCACCCCAAAGCCCCCACATATGCTGGCACGAATTCAAACAAAACAGCCAGGGAAGTTTACACTGTTCTCAAGGCAAGACAGATAACAAGAAAACGTAGAGTCCTTTTAACTCTCAGCTTGCCTGCAAACTGCAGACTGCAAGGAGAGATCAAGAATGTAGTCTGTGATCATGCAGCAGGAAACAAACTGGTCCGGAATACAAAGTGTCCAGGTTACAAGAGCACAAGTCACACTATCTCAAGATTCCACATTTGTTCCCGGCAAATGCTCCACCCCACAGTGTCTCCTTAAATCCTACTCCCAGGTGTGCCTTGTGGAGTGGGGCGGGATGCTCTCCTCCCGAGCAAGTGAGCCTGCCTCCGTTGTTCCCTCCTCCTCTCTGCTCTCCTTGCTCTAGAATCAGGTGGGGAGGGGCCTTGCTCCTTGCCTGAACTCTGCCTTCCCTGTTCCAAACCTGAAGGGCCCTGGCCTGCCTCAGCCTGCTCCTCCCTACAGTCCTCCGAAGCCACAGACACCCCCTCCTGGGCCTCAACAGGGAACTCCATGTCTTCCTTGGATCGGACGGAGGCATGACAGGAACTGTGCTCCATGACACCCAAAAGATATTAGTTTGGGTAAGGCTGGATTAAATTATAAAAGAGCAGATGAGGGGAAGTAGGAGCAAGAAACACTTTCCACGTCTCTGACAAAATAATTGGGGGGGAGTTGACTCGGCCTTTTAATTTCAACTCACACCAATTCCTCTTAACTTCCCATTCAATCCAAAGAGTTCTATTATTGCCTGGATTTTAGGGAGGGGAGGAGGCAATAATAGACCCCAAAGTCAATCTGCGAGTTTGCTCTCTCACCTGCCTGCACACCATCTTCCCGACGCAGCACGTGTGTATGTGTGTGAGAGACAGAGAGAGAGAGATCCCCTTTTTGTAAGTTTGCTTACTCTGCAATGCTCCCCGTTCTCCACACTTTCGCTTCCCTGCTGGCTCAATCTCTCTCTCTCTCTCTCTCTCTCACACACACACACACACACACACACACAGAGAGAGAGAGAGAGAGAGAGAGAGAGAGAGAGAGAAACCCTTCCTACTTTCTCCCCCTTCTTGTCCTTTTCCTCCAGCTGCACCTGAACGGAGCAGGAGAAGGTTAAAAAAAAGAGAACAGAGGGGGGAGGTGCAAGATCCCCTTTTTTGTAACACCTTGGCTTCCTCCTCCTCCTCTTCCCCTCCTGTCTCTTTCTCTCTGTCTCTCTCTCTCATACACACATACAAACACAGAAACCCTTCCTGCTTTCTCATCCTTTTTATCCTTTTCCTCCAGCTGCACCTGAACGGAGTGGGAGGAAGTTAAAAAGAGAGAAGGGGTGGAAGAATGGGGGAAGCTCTCCTTTTTTGTAACACTTCGGCTTCCTCCTCTTCCACTCCTGCTTGTCTCTCTCTCTCTCACACACACACACACACAAAGAGAGAGAGAGAGAGAGAGAGAGAGAGAGAGAGAGAGAGATCCTTCCTGCTTTCTCCTCCTTCTCACCCTTTCTCTCCAGCCACCACAGAGTTTCACATTGCCGGCCACTGGCAGTTCCAGGCTCTGGCCCTGCATGACTGCTGCGTTCCCCTCTCCGGACCTATCACATGGCGGAGACAGCGACTGGGACCCGTCCGATGCTCGGCTTGTGCCACCCCATGCTCACATCTCCGTGCCTTTCATCCCACAGGCTAGGTGTGCTAGGCTTACAGAATGCCATGGCCCAAGCGAGGAAAGGTGCGGCGCGGTGTGCAAAGCAGAGCCGGACGAGGAAAAGCCCCGCAAATCGGGGTGTGGCCAGGCGTGACGGGGTTAGGCTGTGAGGGGAGGGGCGGGGCAGGCTGAGGCAAATGAGCTGCAGCTGCTGCTGCACACCACCAGCCTCTGAGCACTCACTGTTTCCTGTGTGTGCGCCAGGGCGCCCAGCTAGGTTGGGGTGGGCCAGGGCTAGGGCTGCGGGGGCCGGTCCCTTGCCATTTCTGGGACAGCCCCAGTGGGCCAAATCTGGGCCCTCTGCGGGCCTTGTGTTTGACATGTCTGCAATAAAGTATATTGATAGACCAAATCACTGAGAAATATTTGTTATTTCTCAATTATCTTTTACATAGGAGATAGTATCTTTGTAGTGATTTAGCCCAGTCACATACTTATTATACCAATAAAATAAATTTACATAAATGGTATCAAACAATATCATCATCTAAATTGCATAAATTATTCCATTTTATCTTATTCAAACAATATAAATTGCCATGAATATTTGATGTCTCAGAAATTTAAAATGCAGAGTCCATTTTATGTCAAGATTTCATCTTGTATTATCTTGTATTGAGTCTGTTTTAATTTAATTTGAGTCTTGTTTTAATTTAGACTGATAGTGTTCTGAAAGTCTATCCTCTGGTTTCCCAAAAGCTTTATTCTGACATATATGTAAAAACTACATTATTATCTAATTTATTTTGATAGTGTTTTATGGGTTTCAGAAAGTATGCTGTGGGAATATTTTTAGGTCTATTTGGAGTTTTTTTTCTATAGGTAGTCCTTAACTATGACTATGGTGGACATAAATTGGGTCACCCAGCAGACTGACCCAATTTTATATTTTTTTGCAATAGTTGTCAATGAACATCACAGTCATTAAGCGTACACTGCAGTTGTTAAATGAACCAATGGTTCACTAGCAGTTGGTTTTGCTGAAAACCAGAAGTAAATGCTGGTTTTCAGCAAAACTGTCATACAACACTTTAACGTATGTTATTTGTATGGCGATGTCATTAGAGTGGAAACTAGTCCCACTGCATGCTGTGGCATCAAAGTCTGGTGCATAAGAGTTTTATTCTATTGTAAATAGCAGTCATATTATCAGAATAAGGTTGGTCATACTATCAGAATAATAGTATAGTGTTAGGATGCTACATGTAATTAAATTAAATTAACAGTTGCAAAGGTAATTTGTTTCCTGGCTGAATTTCCTAATGGTCCTTTTCTGTCCTCCTTTCACAGCCCCAGCCCTGGATGTAGACTGGCAAAACAATACTACCTTTGCATCATGCAGCACTGATATGTGCATACATGTATGCAGACTAGGCTGCGATCGTCCAGTCAAAACCTTTCAAGGCCATACGGTAAAATTAAGCAATAATCTTAACACATTGCAGTTAAAACAGACTTTATCAATATTTCAAGAATAAAATATTCTTAAATCAACAGCTTTCTAGTTCATTTAGCTGGCAGGCATATATTGAATTTTGAGAATATATTTATGTGTTCATGCAAAATAGTAAGAATATTGCTCTGAAATGAGAGTTTCCTCATTCACAAATTAGCTGACAAAGTGGTAATATCTATTAAGAGAAAGCCAAGAAGGAAAGTTCCATTATTACCAGAGCTGATTTTGCCTTCTTTCTTTCTACTTCAAAATTAGATAACACATTAGGGATTTTAGTCTTAAATTTAATCTTGTGTATTCTTGGCAGTAAATTCATTGACATTAATAAGAATGTAGTGGACTTAATGTTTATTTGTTTTTATAGTTTTGCTTTAGAAAAATAGAAATGCTATTTTTATTAAAACATTAAATAGAATTCATGATAGTGAACCAGTGGTCTGAATTAATATGCAACACTTTCTTCAGAGATTATTTAAAACCCATAGGTATTGTTTTTAACGTATGAAGAGATCTGTAAAAAAGGTAGCTAATTGTAATATTGGGAGAATGCAAGAGAATTTATCAATTAAATAGCAAATCCAGAAAATGTATGATTTTAAATTGTAATTTATAATATTATAAATTAAATTAATTTTGAGTTTTTAAAAAATATTTAGGTTCATTATTGTAATTAATATAAAGCCTCTCTATATTACATTAACACAACAGCAGATATAACAGCTTTTGCATTCTTACATGAGGCAACTTCTAATTCCAATTTTTAATTTTCCATGCATCCCTGATGGCTATTTATTTATAAAACAGACAAAATACCCATGAAATGATAATATGGTAATAATAATGCTTAAGATGTTAATTCATTGACATTTAACTTCTATAAGCATCTCACACAAAATTATGAACTCTGTAGTGATTATAACTTGCTTCCATTTGCAGTGGGAATGCATAAAATCTTGACATTTTAAAGGGGTATCTTGGACAAAATGATAATAACTGAACAACAGATTGAATTCTCTCTAAATGTAGACTTATAATGTTTAACAGAAGAAGTAAAAAGTTGCAAAACAAGAAATGTACAGGTAATCCCCCAGGTACAAACATTTATTTAGCAAGTTTTCACAAAAACAAATTAATTCAAAAAGGGTACTTACATTAGAAATTCAAAATTACGACCAAAAAGAAGCCTCTGTAGCCATGTGACTTGGATTCAGTCTCTGCTGCAAACGACTGCCATTTTAACTCTGTGATTTGCCTGGGCCATCGGGTGCTATGAGAAGCCGAAAGTTTTTGTTTTTTTTTTATCCCTGGTCACATGGCCAAACAAGAGCAGAATCGGCAGCAGTTTTTGCTTTTGCTGCAATCTGCTACTGCCTGGGCTCGAGTGCTAGAATTACTTCTTTAAGTATTTTTTTTTAAAAAAAATTGTTACTCTATAGTGCTTGCAAACAAACAGGAACTTTTTGTGAACTGCTCTGCTTTTTAAGTGCTGTACTTTGCAAACTATTGCGTTTGCATTGAGCTTTTATTTTTGAGATTAGCATATATTACTGTAGTTTGTAGGTTTTAAATTTAAATTGCCTTCAGAAGTTGTGGGTGCCCCATCACTGGAAGTTTTAAGAAGAGACTGGATAGGCATTTATCAGAAATACTGTACTCAGAGCACTGGGTCTAACTGGATGACCTCAATATCCCTTCCATCTCTGTTACTATCGCAAGCCGAGAGTTCTACAAATCCCTCCCCCATCTCCCTCTGGATGTTTGGCTGGAGATTCTTAGGCTGGCAAGTGGGTTTTTTTAAAGCAACGGCTCCACACCACACACCCCCTGAGATAGCTGAAGACGCTTGAGCTGGCTAGCAGCAGTTTTTTTTAAAAAAATAACTAATGGCTGCAAGCCCTGCTTGGATGCAATTTAGTTTCTGAGCCAGCTCACCAGAAACAGCTGATTGGCAACCGGTGGGAAACGGAGTTCAGTTATCAGGGCAGCTATTGGAGGAAATAGTAAGTCAGATCTTCGTTCATTTAACAACTCATTTGATTTAATTAATGAATTTAATTTTAAAAATTTGTAAAATTGAGTCTGATTCATATGACAAGTTTTTTTGACTTACGAGCCTAATGGCCAGGATCCATTAGGTTCGTACCTTGAGGACTACCTGTAATTGTTTGTCTGCTTATAACAGCATAATTAATCATTATCTAACAATGGAAAACTTTTGCTTGCAAAATGATTCAATAACATTCAGTCTATTGCCCTGTTTGAGAAACTTCTGAAAAGTTACATGTTTAAAAAATGGAGTATTTTTACTTGATGTGCCAATAAATTCAGCTTAAGTAGCTTGCTTGTTTGTAAAAAGTACAACACTGTTTATACACACTAATTTTAAAATACACCCTTTATTTCAGAATGAGGTCAATGCAATTAAATGGGATCCTTCTGGTATGCTTCTAGCATCCTGCTCAGATGATATGACGTTAAAGGTAATCTGAGGTCCTAGCATATGGTAGTATTTTCAAGAACTTGAATTGAAATTTATAAAATATTATTTGTAAAAGTTTTCAAAGGATTTGCAATGTCTTTAAAACCATCTGAAAATAGAAATTACTAGTCTTTTGCATGCTTTTTTTCATAGTGATCTGCATCATAGACGAAGAAAATATTTCTAAATATAGATTTTATTTATCTCCATTCAATTGATTCTTTATATAGATTTGGAGTATGAAACAAGACACTTGTGTACATGACCTTCAAGCACATAACAAAGAGATTTATACTATCAAATGGAGTCCAACAGGACCAGGTACCAGCAACCCAAACTGCAACATTATGTTGGCAAGGTAAAAGCAAAACAATGCAATGTCTTCCATTTTCATACCAAAGCACTTGAAACACAGCTTCTCTTCACAGCTCCTTAGCATTCTATGCTCTCAGTTATATTTAACTAAGTGTTTACATATTTACAAAGTTATTGGTATTCTTCATAGAATATTAGAAGCAAAAGCATGTTTTGAAAAATGTTCCTTGCATTGTCAGCACTGGCAGAGCAGGAACAGAAAACTGTATTTTTGTGCTGAGCTCAAAATAAAGGCTTTCTTCTTCTAGCAGCCTGTGCAATTCCTACGATGCAGAACCTACTTCATCCCTTTTCCTCCAACCCTACTTATTTATCTGTATTAAGTTTCATGGCCCACCTACATGCTAGTTAGGATCTATGACAATTTGCCATGGACAACTTGCCGTGGGACAACTTGCCATGGCCAACTCACCACAGGACAACTCATTGCTGGACAAAAGTTACACTAATAACAAAGAAATGGTGGAATAGAATCATTGTGAAAGGATGCAAAAGGAGGGACAGAATGAAATGTGATCAACAAAAATTAAAATATTTTTTTATTTATTTTAAATAATTAAATAGAATTGTTAAATTGTTCTGCACAGAGTTGTCCCATGGCAAGTTGGATGTGGCAAGTTGTCCTGCAGCAAATTGTCTGTGGTGAGTTGGCTGTGGCAATTTTTTATTTATTTTAAATAATTAAATAGAATTGTTAAATTCTTCCACAGAGAGTTGTCCCATGACAAGGTGGCTGTGGCAAGTTGTCCCATTCCCTGCTATTTATGGTTACCTATGACTACTGAATTAATATGGGGCTGTGACTCTGATATAGTCATTCAAGGAACTTGTTACATTGGGAAATCTCTATATCAGCAATGGAATGGGGAGATAAGCCCAAGCACATATCTGCATAGGAAGGCAGAGAACATTGTATAAGATCAATAGGTTATTTTAATAGTGATACTAATGTTTTAACAACTTACATGAGCAATATCCTCAATGAAAAAAAATGTTTTTATCTCTTTACTTCAGTGCTTCATTTGATTCTACTGTTCGGTTGTGGGATGTAGAAAGAGGTATCTGCACTCACACGTTAACAAAACATCAAGAACCTGTTTACAGTGTAGCTTTTAGTCCTGATGGAAAATATTTAGCAAGTGGATCCTTCGACAAATGTGTTCATATATGGAATACCCAGGTATCGTAATTTTATATCTTGGCACTAAGATATAGGTTTAAACATGCTCTTTAAATTGTAGTAAATATGTTTGTAACTTATGGGTCTTTTCCCGTGTAAGATTGAGAGTATCTTGGCGACGTTTCGACGAGGTCCCACTCGTCATCTTCAGGCTGGGGTCTTCGGCTTTGTGCTTGTGCGAGCAAAGTGTGATCGGAGCTGCCGTCTCTCTATACATATTGGTGGGGTGTGTGTGGAGTGCTGGCTTAGTTGCTGTAGGTGGATTGGTTGGCTGTGTGGATTGGTTGGCTGTTATTGTTTGTGGAATGTTCAGCTGTTTCGTAACATCCTGAGTACTCGAGGTGCTGGCTGTGTGCCCATTAGTCTTTTGTGTTATAACGACCTGGGTAATAGGTTGTGTGATTACATCCTGAGATCTAGTGTAGTGATATCCTGAGTTTTGAGTTGCAACATCCTGGGTGATTAGCTGTGTTGTAACCTCCTGAGCTTTAGCATTATAACTTCCTGAGTTCTGTGATGTGGTGTCCAGAGCAGAAGGCTGTGATGTAGCATACCGGGCTTTGGTTTGGCTCCAAGTTTGCGGTCTAGCTCTGTGTTCATGGCGTGTGTCCGTTTGCTTTGTGTGGGGGTCGGAGGGATGTGCAGCAGCTGGTGATGTCGTTGTGGTTTGGCTTCTGGATGGTGGTTGCATTTCGTCTGAGGGATGGGTTTGGGCGTGGGTTTGGGTCTGGTGAGGGTGAATGGTGGTGGCATACTGTGTTCTGGGTCTGGTGTCAGTTTTCGTGGCTAAGACACATTTGTTGATTAGGGCTAGTTTCCAGATATCTGGTAGGTGGGAGGTATCGTCACATTTATTCATGTTGTGGGGGTGTTTTTCTATTTAGATGGCTTCCATAATTATTCTCTTGTTGTGGTGTTCAGTTTTGGAGATTAGTTTGGTTCCTTCAAAATCAATTTCATGTCCTGTAGCTTTAAGATGCTGGAAGAGGGAGGAAGTTTTTTCTTCTTTTCTGACTGCGTTCTTGTGTTCTGCGATGCGGGCATTTATTCTCCTATTAGTTTGTCCAATGTATGTGGCTGGGCAGATTTTACCATGCAAAATCTGCCCAGCCACATACATTGGACAAACTAATAGGAGAATAAATGCCCGCATCGCAGAACACAAGAACGTAGTCAGAAAAGAAGAAAAAACTTCCTCCCTCTTCCAGCATCTTAAAGCTACAGGACATGAAATTGATAAACTAATCTCCAAAACTGAACACCACAACAAGAGAATAATTATGGAAGCCATCGAAATAGAAAAACACCCCCACAACATGAATAAACGTGATGATACCTCCCACCTACCAGACATCTGGAAACTAGCCCTAATCAACAAACGTGTCTTAGCCACGAAAACTGACACCGGACCCAGAACACAGTATGCCACCACCATTCACCCTCACCAGACCCAAACCCAAGCCCAAACCCATCCCTCAGACGAAATGCAACCACCATCCAGAAGCCAAACCACAACGACATCACCAGCTGCTGCACCTCCCTCCGACCCCCACACAAAGCAAACGGACACATGCCATGAACACAGAGCTAGACCGCAAACTCGGAGCCAAACCAAAGCCCGGTATGCTACATCACAGCCTTCTGCTCTGGACACCACATCACAGAACTCAGGAGGTTACAATGCTAAAGCTCAGGAGGTTACAACACAGCTAACCACCCAGGATGTTGCAACTCAAAACTCAGGATATCACTACACTAGATCTCAGGATGTAATCACAGAACCCATTACCCAGGTCGTTATAACACAAAAGACTAATGGGCACACAGCCAGCATTTCGAGTACTCAGGATGTTACGAAACAGCTGAACATTCCACAAACAATAACAGCCAACCAATCCACACAGCCAACCAATCCACCTACAGCAACTAAGCCAGAACTCCACACACCCCCACCAATATTTATAGAGAGACGGCAGCTCAGATCACACTTTGCTCGCACAAGCACAAAGCCGAAGACCCCAGCCTGAAGATGACGAGTGGGACCTCGTCGAAACGTCGCAAGATACTCTCAATCTTACACGGGAAAAGAACTGAATACGCCAAGACCTACATATATATATATATGTGTGTGTGTGTGTGTGTGTGTGTGTGGCAGAGACCTATGAATCTAATAGACTTAACAAAAGGATATTCCTGTCACTAGTAGTTTTGTGTCTATCTGTAGGAGCAGGTGTGTATATAGTACACTGTAGACAGATCTTACTTATGTTGAATAGTAAAATGTATGACCAGGATTCCTATTCCAAAATGATTTTCAGCAATAAAGTTTTAAAGTTTGTTTAAATCATACCCTTTAAAAAATTACTAAGTCCTTTCCTTCAGCTTTATGTTTTCATTAATTGAAAGAGATTATAAACAGTATTCTTTCAATAGCTTAATTAGAAGTAGATAACCTAGTACTTTCCAGGTGCTTTAGACCAGAGGTCCCCAACCTTTTGGGCACCAGCGACCAGTTCTGTGGAGAAAGTTTTTTCCACGGACCGGAGGGGGCGTGGTTTTGTGCGCTGCCTGCATCTCGCGGATGGGGTTTTGCTTGTTTGTGCAGACTGGTTGCTGGTATGCCGCGGCCTGGTACTGGTCCACAGACCGGGGGTTGGGGACCTCTGCTTTAAACTCCAACTGCCATTAGATTCAGACTGTATAACATATACTATATGATGTAAAATAATAACAGAATGTCATGTTTGTAGTCCAGAAACAAGTAGCAAGACGGATTGTTTGAAAATAACTTTAAAGCAAGTTTAATGGAGACACTTAAATATTCATCTTTAGTGTGTATGTCTTTCGCTATGGTAGACTTCATGTTTTGAATTTAGTCCAAAAACTAACCTAATTTAATATTGTTGCCTTTTTTAATCTGTCAAAAGGACTGTTCTTATGTTGATTCTCAGTCAAATTGTCAAAGGCAACTTTGATGGTAATGATGTTGGCTGCATTCCTTCCTAGGAATAGCAGTCTACACTCAAGATACTGTAAGTGAACTTAATTAAGAAATTGTATCAGTCCAGAAAATTACTCAAAATACCAATGTGTTCTGTTATAGATGCGACTCTCCCAATGTTGCTAAATTCTTGGCAAGCCTCAACATTTTTATACTAACTGAAACTTATATCAGTTGTAGTTTGGATCTCTTGGAATAGGGTCATATAAATTAGAAGAAAAATTACATTTTAAGAGTAGTTTCATTCTTAGTTATTTTTTTAATTCAGTTTTCAGTTTTATGTAGACTCCTTACTTGTTATTCTTTACTTTATTTTTATTTTTTTTACTTTATTTTTGATTTATATCCCGCCCTTCTCCCGACAGGGACTCAGGGCGGCTCACAACATATTTAAAAACAGAAACATATTTACAATCCCCACCCAATAAAACCAATTAAGACCAAATATTTTAAAGTTGTGCTGTTTAAAATTTTCTAAAAAATGAACCCGATTTAAAATCCTCCCTAGGCCAGGCCTGCTTGTTGGAAAAGCCATGTCTTGAGGGCGCGGCGGAAAGTAAGGAGATCCGGAATCATCCGGATCTCGGGGGGTAGATCGTTCCAGAGGGCGGGG
>NW_015387266.1:28453-49600 GCF_001527695.2 Protobothrops mucrosquamatus | reverse complement strand
GATCCAGGAGGACTCCCAAGTTGCGCGCCCTCTCTGAGGGGGCCAGGGTTTCGCCCCCTATAGTCAGCGATGGCGTCAGCTGACTATGCCGAGGCGCCGGCAACCACAGCCACTCGGTCTTGGAAGGGTTGAGCCTGAGTCTGTTTCTCCCCATCCAGACCCGTACGGCCTCCAGGCAACGGGCCATCACGTTAAGGGCCAAGTACCTTGTATAGTAAGTTAATAGTTAACAAATATCTGTGTTATCAAGATAATGATGAAAAATGTCTTGAATGCATTTGAGTCAACATAAAAGGAGAGAAAATGACACTGCCATAGGTGTATACTATATGTCACCCAACCAAATAGAAAAAATAGATGAACTTTTTGCTAGTCAGTTAACTAAGGTATGTAGGAAGTACATCACAACAATAATGGGAGACTTAAACTACCTCGACATAAACAGGGAGACAAACTGCACCAAGTGGAAGATCAAACAATTTCCTGACAAACTAGCAGACAACTTTGTCTCCCAAAAAATAGAGAAGGGAACTAGGGGGTCAGCCATAATAGACTTAATTCTCACTAACAGATGAAATTATAGAAGGTGTTGAAGTTATAGGAACCTTGGGGACGAGTGATCATGCAATATTGGAACGCAATATTATGCAAGCCCAAGCAATAGAACAAAGTCAAACTAGAGTTTTGAAGTTTAAGAGAGCTGATTTCAATTAACTTAAAGAGAACTTGGGAAGAGTCCATGGATGAGAATCCTCAAGGGGAAAACAATCCAAGAAGCTTGGGGAATTTTGAAAAGTGAGATTATAAAAGCCCAGTATAAGAAGAAAAATAACAGCTCTCAAAAGAAACCAGCTGCACAAAGAACTCTGATGAATTGAAAGACAAAAAGAACAAGTATAAAAAGTGGAAAGAGGGGCACATAATTAAGGCACAATATTAGCAAATAGCCCCAGCCTGCAAAGATGAAGACAGGAAAGCTAAGGCTCAAATTGAGCTAAGGCTTGCAACAAAAGTAAAAAATAACAAAAAAAAAGTTTCTTTCAGCATGTAAAAAACAAGAAAAAAAGTCAAGGAAACAATTGGTCCATTAATGGGAGAAAATGGTAACAAGGTGACGAGCAACAGGGAAAAAGCAGAACTGCTTAACTCACTTTTTTGCATCTGTCTTTACACAAAAGAAAAAAAACAGTCCAACCTTTTCAAAAGATTAATGGCATAAAGATATAGTTATCCATTTGGAACATGGATATGCAAATGCAAATGATCAAGTTATTGCTCCATAATCTATAGGCAAAACTAATGCAAGCATTATTTGCAGAAATGTATGTGTTATGATATCAGTATTGAAATTACAAACAAAATGGTGTACATGTGTCCCCTGAATGAAGGTGTTCTATTTATTCATAGAGTGGGACTCTAGTACATAGCTACAGAGGCACTGGTGGAATATTTGAAGTCTGCTGGAATGCTAGAGGAAACAAAGTGGGAGCCAGTGCTTCAGATGGATCGGTATGGTTTCTTCAGTTTTGGGTGTTTTTTTAGTTATCCATAAATCAGTGCATTTCAACACTGCAAGTATTTCTTCCTATGATGCATTAGTGATCTCTGCTAAAAGGCATAATCCAGACCAATTTATTCAGATATGTTGGGAGTAAAATTTAGTTCTGAAGCTGAGGAAACAAGAAACCACAAATCTCAGCCTAAATAGAACCATTAAATGTGGAACAGGTGTCCCCAACATTAATAGATAGCCAATAATTCTTTGCTTTGAAAAGACGGGGGAAAGGCCTGAGGTTTAAATCCTGGAGATAGGGCTCCTGGTTGTGTAGGCTTTTGGGAAAGTTTGTATTAAACTTTTCTCTCAGGAGTGTCTGGTTGGGTAGGGAGGGGAAATTGGTTCTTTTGGCCAGATATTTTTTTCTTTTCTGGGAAGTGTGCAGCTGGGGGTATTTGTCAACAGCAACAGAAAGTGAGAGTGAGGAAGGAGGAGAGAAAAGGAAGGGAGAGGGAGCACACTTTGTCACTTTTACTCTTGGGCTCCCTCTTGTTCTGCCATGCATTTCCTGCTGACCAGGCTAGAGCACATGTGGGGGGCTTTGCACCATGCAGCATCAGTGCCTAAGTTTTGGAAAAAGCAACCCACCCCAAACTGTTTCTTTGCTGGGAGATGAGGCTCCTTATTCCAGCAAATTCCCATCATTGCTAAGCAGTCAAATGTGTAGAAGTTTAGTATGCTTGGATTTTGGTAGGAAGGATTTTCAGTGCCAGAGCAGGGAGGCAGCAGTAAAGTATGGCTCTGGGCAAGGCTTGAAAAGCCTAGTGTAGCTCGCGCATAAGTCTCACTTCTGGTGTTGAAAATTCTCACTGCTAAAACCCAAGTGGAAAGCATTGACTTTCTAGGAAAGGGAAGATTGCAAATGGCAATCACATGATTATGGGATGCTTGACAATCCGTGGTAAGCAGTATTTTGTGATGAATGGAAGTGTTTTACAGACTATAAAGCACTATTCCAAGGCCATCTTAATTTTGAACAGTTGTTAAGGTACCAATCATATGTCAAGAGCTACCTATAATGGCCAAGTTCAAATAAAGATATTTCTTGTTTTCATTGTATGCTTTTGCACCATTGCAAAATTTGAGTAAGGATTTGATTTTAGCCAATCCTTACTCTTCAGCTAGCCTTTCTTTCATCTGAGTCTTTGCAATAGTTAGAATTTAAAACTGAGTGATTGTGAACATTTTATAAAAATGCAAGTATGCTCTTGTTCATTATTCTGATAGATACAATACAATAGAAATATCAAAAGTTATTAACAGTTTATTTGGTGCATAATACCCTTTTTCTGTGTTCCAGGTGTGTGTTCTAGACCTGCGAAAGTAAATATTTTAGAAGAAACTGCAAATGAACCAGCATTCAGTGTGGAGGTAGAAGCACTCTTCGAACATACTTTTAACATCTCTAGAATGGCAAAAACTGGGGGAAACAAACAGAAGCAGAACTAAACAAATAATGCATTTCTCCCAGGCAAAAGAAGCTTGCAATGTTTTGTCCATCAACCTTCACCAAGGTTTTAAAACAGAATCACTTAGGGAGGCGGGATTTGTCCACTATGAACCTACAGCCTTTGGAGGCAAGCAAGAAGGTGACCATCAACAGCTAAATCTGCTGTTTGCTGGGGTCAAATCGCTGAGATCTCATTTTGACAGCTGCTAAAAAGAAGAAGAAAAGCTGTGCCAAAACCAATAACAATTAAAAGGAAAACAAAATCTATGAAGCAAAATGCTTTGATAAACCAAAATGGGGAAAAAATCTTCTCTATATGGTATTGCATTGTTTTTCTTTCTAGTTTGGACACTACAAGTGCTCTCCCAAAGGACATTCAAAAACCAGTTTGTATTGGCGATACATTCAAATTTGTAATCCCAACACTTTGTATTTTCTAGATTACTGTTATTTGTTCAGTGATTTTTTTTCTTATCAGCTGGAATGTTACAGCCTTGACAATAACAGGCATAGGTTCAAACTGAATGTCTTTTTCTTTCTTTCTTTCTTTCTTTCTTTCTTTCTTTCTTTCTTTCTTTCTTTCTTTCTTTCTTTCTTTCTTTCTTTTTCTCTTCACCAACTTTTTGCTTTGTCCTTTCCATTTGTGCCTAGTTAATGCAGAAGGCAGATGGGCATCATTAGTGACTGCTTCTGTTTTCCTTTTCTTCTCTTCCCCCCCCCCATCTTTTCCTCTTTTCTTTATCCTCTAATTCTGCTACTTCTTTAAATGTTTCCATGCTTCAGATCTTGAAATCTGAAGGGCACTTTCAATAAATTGTGTATTAAGTGCTTTAGGTGCCGGGAAAGCTTTTTACAGAAGAAATATTACTTTTTTAAAAAAGAAACAACCCTGTGTATTTTTGGAATAAGAAATAAAAGTCTTGGTATTTTCATGTTAAAATACAATTTTAGAAACTTAAAATATCTAACAGACGTGGATTGCATTGTGTTCCATCATTTTAAAGAACAATTCAGATGAATCCCTATTTAAAGGTGCAGTATCTTTTTTAAGCTTCATGAAAGGCAGTTTGCTAAAGAACAGTTTTGCCTATACTTATTTTTAAAAGATTCTTTAAATTAATCATGCAAGTGGTAAAATATTCCATGGCATAAATTCATTAGCAGATGTTATAACTTGACAGAATATTAAAACATAATTTCAGAATTATAAACTTCAAAACATAGTTTGAATTATTTTTTTTAAAAAAATCATGACTTTTTAAAGGAAAAATATTACCATTGGTGTACCGTAATTCTGCTTTTAAATATAATTTTGACTTTACTTAAAATTATGAAAGAATTAATCTTAACATTTCATATTGTATTGAAATACTATTTATTTACAAATTATACTAGAGATATTTGACAGATAGAACAGATTTCATGATTTTTATTTTTATTTTTCAAATAGTATTTCACCCCAAGATATTAGGCTTGAGTGCATTAAACTCAATGAAATTCACTTCTAATTAGACATGGATAATATTACTGTTTAAGACAATACTTTAAATCTAGCCTCAAATCAACAATAACTGGATAGTGAGGCATATAAATATAATAAATAAACTACAATCACAATTGGGACTAGAATTTCCATTGTGAAGCAAGACGATTGTTAAGTAAGTTGTGCCTAATAATATATTTTGCCACAGTTGTTAAGTGAAACATTGCAGTTGTTAAGTAAGTCATATGGCCATTAAGTGAATCTGTCTTTCTCCATTGACTTTGCTTGTCAGAAGACAGCTGACCCCGAGACACTGCAATCCTACATGCCAGTTGCCAAGCGGCTGAAGTAGGGATGCTGTGATAGTTGTAAGTGCAAGGAAGTAAGTTACTTTTTTCAGTGCCATTGTAACTTTGAACGGTTGCTAAATAAATGATTGTAAGTAGAGGACTACATGTATTGTAATATAAAAATGATAAAACATTATTACATCCTCCCCATAACCAATTCTGGAATAAAATTCTGGACATTCTATTTGAATTTAGACTTAATTGAGATACATGTGAACTAATGGGATACTACATCTTTAATATGGTAAACAGGGTTCCTGTATGGGGAATCAAAATAACCTTTATTGTCATTTGTCATTTTTTTACTGTGGGCACAATGGCACACATCAAAATGCCTAATATTTCTAGAGTTCCACAAAGATTTTTTCTTAATATAAGAAATTGCATTTTTATTTTTTTTTTATTTTAAAACAAACTATGTAATTTTGGGCCTGAGTGATGTGCACTTTTTTCATTTTTAGAGTTTTCTTTTCCTTGTTTTTCTTTCTTTCCTTCTTTCTTTCCTCTCCAAATTATATTTTCATCCATTCACTGATAGTCTAAATTTTGGCTTCTGAAGTGTTATTGTCTGTGTCAGACTTGAAGCCAGGCTTGGTTCTCATTTCAGCATTTCACAGATTCTATTCAAACATCTCCCCTTGCCCATTTTCTCTCTATACCCATCCCCTCTTACACGGACACACACACACACACACACACACACAAACTGCGCTCACTTTCTTTCAGCAAATCATCCTGTGTGTTGTAATTCATTTGTTCAAGAAGAAAATCAAGAGATCATGTTCAGTGTCTTGAATAAATTGCTATATTTTGATATTAGAACAATTTTGTATGAGTTATTCATTTCTTGTAGGCTATCAGCATTTTCTTTTTGTCTTCAGTTCTTATGATTTTCATATTACTAAGATCTCATGTTGAAAAACTGTGTAATTTTGTTTGTGCTAGATACAGAAACATATGTTTTAGTCACTAAAAATCCTTAAGTACAACATACATTACTTATATACAGTAATACTTCTGAAATTTTATGAGGCAGTATCAACCTACTTATCTTTTCAGAATTAGACTAGAAGAGTATAGAATAGTTTTATTATTTTAAATCTGGATGCCCGTATTCAACATAAATTGTCAGATCCTATGTTTGTACTGTGTGATCAAAGCAACTGAAAAATAGTTCTTATGCCGTTCTTTTTTTTTTCCAAGGGGAAAAATATTACTTTATTAGAATTGCATAACTAAAAAAAACTTTGAATTATTCAAAGTTCCTTAGTGGAATTTACAATGAGGGTGAAGGTTCTTTCTCTGAGCTTGTGGGTTGGTTTCCAAATGTTTCATTACCAGGCTAAGTAACATCTTCAGCATCATTTAGGGGATGTCTGTGTCAGTGCTGTTCTGTTTATAAGGGCTTCAGGTGTGGGTGTGTCAACTGAGGGTCTTGTGATGGATGGTGTGAGTTATCAGAGTCTTATGATAGTGAAGTTACATCAGGTCAGAGACACTGGAAGGTGAGCTGCTGGGGGGGGAAGGGGCTTCCATGGGTTGCTTGAGGGTTGGTGCTATCTCTGGTTGACTGTGTGGTTGATTTGGATTCTGAGGGGGTTCATGGTTGTAGATCAATGTTTTTACAATTTTTAATAGCAGTGTTTATAATGAAAAAAGAAAACTACTGTGGCATTTCCTCAGAAATAGCTGCCAAGACTGTTTTGGGGGTTTTTTTGTCCTCAAGTGCTATGTACTTGCAGTCTCCAGATAACAGGTAAATCTTTTTAATATATTTTATGAATATTCCATAAACAAAGTAAACTAAAGAAGTAAAACATTGGTATGTGGCAGGATTATGCTTCTGATCATTTTCTATTTATTTTTATTAGATCTTAGCTAGAGTGTTTAGAATTATTTTAAACATCTCATCCAGCATGGAAGTGTGGAAAAAAGAAAGGAAGAAAGGAATGCACATTGAAGCAAAAGAAAAAGTTCTGTGGAGATGGAGTAGTGGTGGGTTATCCCTCATTAAAATAAAGCAAATTGTAATCAATGCATTTAAATGAGTAAAGTAAGGAAGGTGTTTCCAGGCCTGGATAGGCCTTGAAAATTATTTGAAAAATTGCTTCAGTCTTTGTGTTACTTCAATATTTCTATTGTTGAAGAACCCTGACTTTTTATAGGCTGAAAAAATATGCAATTGTGTTTGAACAATTGCATCATTTTTTCAGCCTATAAAAAATCCATTAAGAATAGATTCCTTAAAGATGTGGCATCTCTTTTTCAGGTTTGTGCAGAAGCCTTGAGAAAACTCAGGATGTTTTAAATCAGGGGTGTCAAACTGCCAGCCCACAGGCCGGATACGTCATGCTGAAACTGCACCCACACCATTGCCGGCAATGGAAAAAAAGTTGTGACACTTTGCGACACGTCACATGATGTTGCAAGTTTGACACCCCTGCTTTAAATAAAAATCCAAGAAATTTTGTGTTTCTCCAGCATGATGAATGGAGAATCCACGAGTGGGTTGTCTTATTCTTCCTGCTCAGATGAAACTAAGTCTAGAAAGTTGCCACGCCTCCTGCTGGGCAAGACTGACCCAGTTTACGACTTAGTCTTCGCTCAGCAGGACGCTTTATTTTTGGCTCCTCTAGACTTAGCAGCTAGGTCAAAATTTCTCGTGGATTCTCTATCATCACTGTGAGTTACAAAAATTTCCTTTTATTTCCGGACCCATTCCAAATTATTCCAAAATAATTCAAATATCAGGTGGAAGTTACCAGCTCATAACAGGCTTCCCCTGACGATTTCGGCTACCGGGGAGGGCTCTCCCCTCGACGTGGGTCGTTCCGCCATCAGCGAGCGACCCCCAGCTGATCCAGATGCCAAAAAGCCTCGTCATAGCTCGGTCGGGCTTTCCCTGGCATGACGCAACCCCAGCCGCTTGCCTGCTCGCTCTGGCCTTGACAGCTAGCGTCAGATTACAGACCACGCTGATAATTTGGCCGAACTGACTTTGACATTGTGAGAGTGTCGGCCAGAATTTCTGAGCGGCAGCAAACATTGCAGGTCCAGGCTGATTTCCCCTCAGGACCTAAGAGGTCCTGTCGGCTCGAACGGGCCGTTAATTTTGGCACGGCCGCCATTTTGAGCACCACGCGAAGGACAGTTTATTCCCCAAGGCTTTGGTTGATTCAAGGGAGCAATTGCTTTGACGTGTAGCCCCTTCAAAGGGAGGAACATTGCTGCAGGCCCCTTGGGGGGGATCTGTTCAGTGCTATTTATTCCAGAGAGAGCCGCCATTTGTGAGCTGCCTCCCCTGGCATGACAGCAGCCTTCTCCCTGCAAGTAGGACGGCGGCCATTTTGTGAGCTGTCTCCCCTGTGGTGACAGAGGCCTTCACCCTTTGCTGAATTTCTGCTCACCCACGCAAGGGTGTGTGTAATACGCAACTCGGGTTTTTTTTCCTCTGAGAGTATCCTATTTGGGAAACTTCTGGCACCTTAGTAGTTAGGAGGCTGGCACACCTTTGGGCACCGCCGCCTTTTCCCCACCTTCTTTGTGCAGACCCTAATCCCTAAGGGAATCTGCCCGCCCCTGTCCACTGATTGAGGCAGGCACTGTGCCGCCACGTTTGGCCTCATAAATAGCCGTTTGATCGCTATCTGCTACTGTCAGTCATTGAGAGCATTGGTCAGAGCCCTGTCTATCCAAATTCTGACAGGTTATTATTGCTCCGCTCCTGTTTCAGATATCTCCCATCTGGAATATCTCGGCTATAATGGCAGACAAGTTGTCACCTCAGCCTGCGCAGGGCGTTTCACAATCCCCAGCCAAGAAAAAGCGTAGGTCCTCCAAGCTGGAGGTGGTGGGGAGGCTTAAGGCTAAGGCCAAAGCTATGACTACCAAAAAGCCCTCCAAGGCAGCTGAGAGAGAGGCCACGAGGAGATGTCAGGTGCTGGAGAGGGAGTTCCCCAGGGCTCAGAGGCTGACTTCGAGTGGAATAGATTTGGTTTCCCCCGTTCTACCGGAAGCGTCACTTTTTGAGCCTCTGCTTGCGCCATCTAACTTAGCCCCGCGGGCTTGATCTCCTCAGGGGGAAACTGGACAGGTGGATCTCGCTCCTTCTAGTCAGATAGCCGGTGCTCAGTGGTTTCCCCATCTCCTGGAGTTCACCCGGGGCTGGAAGCTACCTTTACACCTTTACACAGCAGGGCTTTGCCCAATTGAGCAACGGGCTGTGGCCTGATCAGTTTCAGGCACTGATAGCTCAAGCTTTTGACCAAGGTATGGCTTCTTCCCTTGACCAGAGGCCCCGTCAGGAACCTATGGTTCCATTGATGACGTTCCCCCAGATAGAGGCCCCTTTATTTCATTGCTCTGCCTCTTCGGACAGCTCTTCTCAGGGTGGGGAGTCGGGTTCTCATGGTTACGAGACCTCTGGCATGCAGCTGTCAGATGAGGAGGAGGCTTCTCCGGATCCTTCCCCATTCACCGTTCTTTTTGACCCATCGCTGTTCAAGTCATTGCTCCTGAAGGTGTGTACTTCGGCCAACATCGCCCCAGACCAGGAGCCACAACCGGCCCCTCCCACCACCCAGGACTCAAACCCATTGTTTTCTGAGCTGGTGGTCATGGAGAAACATATTCCCTGCCCGCCTTCCGCAACACTGTCCAAAAGCAGTGGGCATCCCCTGGCACTTTCCCCACTCCCAGTGGGACAGAGAAAAAGCTATTCTCCAGCATTGGAGATGGATAATCTACCAATGGGTTAACTTAATCTTCCTGCCCAATCAGATCAAGTCAGTCAAACTTGCCATGCCTGTCCTGGCCCTGTTTTCCCTGTCTCAACTTGATCTTGCCCATAACAGACGTGCATGTTTGGTTCACAGGCAGGTAGATCTTAACCTATTGTTGGATTATCCATTAGCTTTTTAATAGCCTTAAGAACTTTCATAACTTCTAGCCTCTGAGTAGCGCTGGGACCAGCGCTCCTCTAGAGGATTCTACCTTCTTCTGATTCCCATTGGGATTCAGTACCAAATGGAGGCTTCTGTTTTTTCCCTTCCCTTTCTAGCACAGCGCTGGGCTCAACGCTGTTGCAAATTCCCCCCCCATTCCCCCCAGCTCACCTTCGGTGTCAGAGCTTGCGGCTGCAGCTCCGATGGCCCTTACGGCGTTCGGATCAGCCCGTGGAGGCTGCAGGGCCTTGGCTTGCAAATTATCGCGCCAGAGGCTCCCAGTGTTCCCGAAACGCCGGCGATCAGCTGGGGAGGCCGTTTCGCCCTCAGCTCTTTCTAGAATCGCGTCCGGTTGGGTAAGCATTAAAAAGTAGCCGTTCGGAACCGGAAGGGGTGAACGGAGTTTCGGATGCGGCCGCCATTTTGCGGACCGCGTGGTCATTCCCAGTCCTTGCCGACTGCAAGGGGAGGAGGGGGGAGGGGGGGAAGGAATTTCTACTCAATTTTCTACATTTGTTAGCTCTCCTTAAGGGGCATCTCCCCTTCATTGTATATCAGCCTGGGAATAAAAATTCATCTTAAGTAAAAGGCCCAGGCCTAGGCAGGAGCCCCACCGGGTATGGCCGCCATCTTGGAGGCTTCGTCATCCTCCCAAGGCCGCCATTTTGGAGGCTCTTCGTGCTCCAGCCCGAGGCCTTACTGAGGCCTCTTTTCTGATCAAGGCCCTTTCCGGGTTCCTTGTATCCAAGGATTCCCTGGGATCTTTATCTTGTCATCCCTGGAAACCCTTTTGGGTATTTCTCCTCTCATTCCTTGCATAGGCCCAATTAATTTAATTGGGCCCTCTAATGTCTCCAGTCCTGGTCACCACGTGGCTAGCTGATTAACACAGTAGTCCCAGCCTCTGACTCTGTATTAGTTGCCATCTTTTTGCATTGCTGGCTTGGCAACACAGCAAGACTCACTAGCAGGCCGCAATCCACCCTCTGGGGGGAAATTATAGCGACTGCTGTAGGACTGGTCTTTTGGATACCACCGGTTCGGGGACCGGGGGGGTAGGGCAGTTTCTTACCAGCTTTTGCCCTACACCTTTATCAGCCAATTGATCCTTCTTCCAGGGGTACCTTCTCATGCACCTGAAGTTTTTTATACCAGCATGGAGGATAACATGGTCTCCCAATCCAAGGACGCCTCCCCTCCTTCCTCCATCTGGAAAAGGCACAGGTCCCCTAGCCAAGAGGCTGCTGGTAGGATCTCAGCCAAGGTCAAACCCAAGCCTGTCTCGGGGGGGGGGGGGAAACCTCCAAATTGGCTGAAAAGCAGGCCAGCAGGAGACACCAGGCATTGGAAAAAGAGTTTTCAAAGGCTCAAAAACAGGCCAGGGCCGAGGCTGCTCAGACTGAGTCCACCTTTTTTGACTTGCCTCTTGGTCTCTCCTCTTCTGCCCAAGAAGTCTGGTCACCTGTAGAACCGTCTACTTCCTCTCGTGGCCAGGTCTCCACTGGTAACCAGGGCGGATTCCTTGCTTTCCCTTCCTCTTTCTCACCCAGCTCATCAGAGTTCCCACGATCCTCCCTCCCACTCCCATTCCTCATATAGTGGGGTCTCATTGACCCCGGAGCAGGAGCAGGCACTTGACGCCTCCTGGTCGGAGGAGAAGGAAGCGGCCCCAGATCCGCCCCCGTTCGGCGGTCTATTTAATCCATCTCTCTTTCTACCCCTACTTCGCAAGCTAGTTCTGCAGCACACATGGGACCTGACTGGTCCGCTCCAGCGACAACTGCAACGGATTCAGAGGCGGACCCCGTTTTCGTCGAACCGGTTGTCACGCAACACCATGTTCCCTGTCTGCCATTATTCCTCAATGCAGTTAAGAAACAATGGGTTTCCCCGGGCACCTTTCCCCTTCCAGGTGGGAATGATAAAAAGTTGTTTAGCGTGTCCTCAGATTTAGCAGAGGCACTGGACGTGCCCATGGTGGATGAGCTCTTCTCCCCTACCACTATTTCAGGGGATATGTCGGAGGCCTTAAAAACAGGAGCGCAGATCAGAACTGGCATTTAGGAGGACAAACCAGGTGGCAGCGTGGTCTATTAGGGCTTCTACTTCAGCCTCGTTTTTCACTAGATCCACCCTCATCTGGCTTCGTCAGCTCCAGGCCAGGATCCCCCCGGACGATGTCTGCACACATCAGGACCTGAGCAAGTTAGTGGCCACGATGGAATATGCTTCCGATGCGACTCTACATGCTGCACAGTTTTCCTCCAGGTCCTTGGCGTCCAACGTGACATGTCGTCGCCTGCTATGGCTAAGACACTGGCAGGCAGACGCCAAGGCCAAGTGGCGTCTGGCTGCAGCCCCATACCAGGGTAGCAAACTATTCGGGGATGCTTTAGCCCCGTTTCTGACTGAAAATAAGGATAAAAAGAAAATTTTAGCCCACCTTACCAAGCGGTCTGATAGGTGGACTAATCCTTATAACTGCAGACAGTTCTTTTTATCTGCCCCTGCTCTTTCAACTACGCAACCTTCACGACCCTTCACTCCCAAACAGGAACGTCTGGTCGATAGACCGGCCTCAAGACCCAGGCAACAGTTTCAGTCAAAACGGCCCTTTCGAGGCGGGGAACGTCCTTTCCGCAGGAAGTGACTCCCGTGCGGATCCTCCCATAGGGGGCAGGCTGTCCCTATTTGTCACTCAATGGGAGGTCACCACCACAGACGCCTGGGTCCTGGACACCATTCAACATGGTCTATCTCTAGAATTCACTGCCAGTCCACCAAGACGGTTCATTTCTTGCCCCCAATCAAAAAATTCAGTAAGGAAAGGTCTTATGCAGGAGGCTATCCATCACTTATTAGACATAAGGGCCATAGAACCGGTGCCTCTGGCTCAACGGGGTCGCGGATTTTACTCCATCCTCTTTGTGGTCCCCAAGATCTCGGGAGGATGGAGAGCAATCTTAGACCTAAAAGGCCTGAACTTTTATCTGGCATACCGAAGGTTCAAAATGCAAACACTCCAGTCCATCTTAGTATTCGAAAGGGGGACTTTCTAACATCCGTAGACCTCACAGAGGCATACTTACACATCCCTATCATTCCTGGCCACCGCCAGTTTCTCAGGTTCAGTTACATGGGGCATCATTATCAATACAGGGCATTCCCGTTCGGGTTGTCGTTGGCCCCAAGGGTGTTTTCCAAGGTCCTGATGGTCCTAGCTGCACACCTGAGGTTGATGCCAATTCGGGTGCAATGTTACCTGGATGACATCTTAATACAGTCATCTTCTCCCCGGGGGGCTCAGTCAGACCTGAGACGGGTGATCGAGGTCCTGAAGAGTCACGGCTTTTCGGTCAACTTCAAGAAAAGTCAGACGGTCCCATCGACCAGATTGCTCCACTTAGGAGCCATAATAGACACAATAGAATGTCAGGTTTATCTGTCCCAGGAACGCAGGGACAGCATACGGGACCTGGTTCTCAAGGTCTGCAGGAACAGGTCTCTGTCGCCCTCCGGTCTCTCCAGGCTTCTGGGAAAGATGATATCATGCATCTCGATCGTTCCCTGGGCCAGATTACACTCGCGGACTCTCCAGTGGTTTCTGCTTCCATACCAGAAGCAGGGTACCAGCACTTCCACCCGAGAGGTAAGGATTCCACCACAAATCCTGAGTTTGCTCAGATGGTAGATCTCTCCCGCCATGGCCAGAGGGTCTCTTTTCAAGGAGCCTGGTCGGCTCACGATCACGACGGACGTCAGCCTGTTCGACTGGGGAGCACACTATCAGTCACAATGGGCCCAGGGACGTTGGTCTCGGTCAGACCTGAGGCACAATATCAATTGGCTGGAACTCAGGGCCATACATCTAGCTCTCCGTCACTTCCGTCACAGCATTGTGAAACAACACGTGTTAGTCCTCATGGACAACGTGGCGGCGAAGGCCCATGGGAACCGGCAGGGGGGTACCCGATCCCATGCCCTCCTGACCGAGGCCCAGCTGCTGGGCTCTTGGGCAGAGACCAACCTCGCCTCAATCAGGGCAGATCACATCTCGGGAGAGGCAAACATAAGGGCAGACTTTCTGAGCAGGTCAACCGTGGACCACTTGGAATGGCGTCTTCACCCGGATCTATTCAGGGAGATCTCCCACAGATTTGGCCTCCCTATTATAGATCTGTTCGCTTCCCAGGCAAACACAGAACTTCCGTGATTCTTTTTGCACTTCCCAACTCAGGGAGCAGAGATAGTAGATGCCCTTCGGGTTCCATGGCCGGAAGGTCTCCTCTATGCCTTTCCCCCTCTTCCTCTTCTCCCGGCGGTCATCTGCAAGCTTCTGCAAGAGAGGGCAGAGGTTCTCTTGATAGCCCCTTACTGGCTGCAAAGACCTTGGTTCACCGACCTCGTCGGTCTTTCCCTGTCACGCCCTTGAAAACTTCCTCCGGACCGGGTATCACTAACTCAGGGGGACCTGATTCACCCAGACCCTCAATGGCTCCAGTTGGCCATATGGCACTTGAGCGCCGGCTCCTGTCCCGGGAGTCCTGCTCGCCAGGGGTCATTGACATAATCCAGGCATCTTGTAGACCGGCTACCAACCGCATCTATGATGCCACGTGGCAGAATTTTTGCCAGTGGTGTTCCACTAACCACCTGCCTTTATCGGAATTAACCATTCCAAATATTTTGGACTACTTACTTGAGGGCCTGAATTAGCGCCTAACACATTGTGCAGACAGGTGGCAGCCCTCTCTACATTGATTACTTGCGACACTGTTAGTTCTCTGGGCCAACATCCCTTGATCCGTTCCTTCCTCAAGGGCGCAACTAATACTAGGCCTCCTGTCGTCTACAGATATCCCTCGTGGGAATTGCCTCGTGTCCTTCAGGCTCTCACAAAAGCTCCTTTCGAACCCCTCAGTTCGTGCGACATGAGATCCTTATCCCTCAAGGTCGCCTTCTTAGTAGCCATCACTTCGGCCCGTCGTATTTCTGAGATGGCAGCACTCTCAGTTAGGGATGATTTATGTATTTTTCACTGGGACTGTGTCAGCCTTTGCTTAGACCCTACCTTTGTTCCCAAAGTCAACTCTCTTTCTCATAGGGCTCAGGATATCGTTCTCCCTGATTTCTGCCCTAACCCTTCCCATGATCTGGAAGATCAATGGCATTCCCTGGATGTCCACCGGCCTCTCCGTTATTATATCAAGCGGACGGCTAGCTTCCGCAGTTCTGAGGCACTTTTCATCTAGTTCCACCCTTCTTCCAAGGGTCAGAAGGTCTCGGCCTCCACGATTGGCCGGTGGATCAGAGCCTGTATTGCAGGGGCGTACCAGTCCGATTCCTTGCCGGTTCCACATCGTGTCACGGCCCACTCTATGCGTAGTGTGGCCACATCTGCAGCTTGGGCCACGCAGGCTTCCATTGAGGAGGTGTGTAGGGTGGCCACATGGTCTTCGCCTTCGCCGTTCATTCGGCATTACAAACTGGACAGGTACATATCCGCTGAGGCCTCCTTTGGTAGGAGGGTTCTACAACAGGTGGTACCCCGTGACACGGGTCCAAACTTGCCCGCTTCCCTCCCGTAAGGACAGTGGGCTTTGGTATGTCCCATTGGTGGATTATCCATCTCCAGTGCTGGAGAAGGGGCGTTGTCTTACCTGAACGGCTTTTCTCAGCACGGAGATGGATAATCCACACCCACCCATTTAGGTCCTTAGGCCTAGGGTTAGTTTCTGTGAGCCAACACGTCATGCTGTCAGTCAGTAGCTGCGCCCTCATCGAGACTGGGAAAACAGGCCCAGGACAGGCGTGGCAAGTTTGGCTGACTTGATCTGATTGGGCAGGAGGATTAAGTTAACCCATTGGTGGATTATCCATCTCCGTGCTGAGAAAAGGCGTTCAGGTAAGACAACGCCCCTTCAATGTCGCACCCTCCTCCTCTTCGCTCCTGTAGGTGCTGCTTGTCGACAAACCTTTAACCTCTCTATTTTCCTCCCCCCCTGTACCAGGGGACATGGCTGAGGCTCTGAGAGCGGAGGACAGGAGGTCTGAATTTTCTTTACGTAGGTCTCACCAAGCCTCGGCGTGGTGGTTGAAGGCAGCGACATCCTCGTCCTTCTTCGCCAGATCTTCTATCATCTGGCTTTGAGAACTTCAGGCTATGATTCCCCCAGACCAGGTACGAGTGCATCAGACCCTGGACAAGCTGGTCGCAACATCTGAATACGTGGCGGACGCTACGTTTCATGCCGCCAAATACGCATCATGAGCCATAGCCGCAAACGTATCAGCCCGCAGACTTCTCTGGCTCAAAACAATGGCGAGCTGAACTGAAGTCTAAGTGGAGTCTGGCAGCCACTCCCTACACTGGTGGACATCTTTTTGGTGACGTACTCGACCCTTACCTGCTCGAGGGTAGGAACAAACTCAAGGTGCTGTCACATATTCCTAGGAGTGCGGACAGGAGATCACAACAATATTCCCAGAGGCAGTCCTTTCGCTCAGGGCCTACCTGGGACTGGTCTCAAAACCCTCGCTCCTTTCCCTCCAGACCAGACTGTCCTCAGGACCGCCCAGCCCCAGGGCCAGACCCCATTTCCAATCTAAACGGCCCTTTCGGGGTTCCGGAGGCCATCTGTTCAGATGGACCAAGTGACTCCAGGGAGGCCTCTCCTATAGGTGGCCGGCTTTCTCTCTTTACCAACGCATGGGAAGCCACCACTACAGACTCCTGGGTGTTAAACACCATCAGACACGGCCTAACCCTGGAATTCATAACCATTCCTCCAGAGTGCTTCCTCGCTTGCCCCACCCCGAGGAACCCGTCCAAGGCGGGACTCATGTCCATGGCCATTGGACATCTATTGCAAATACAGGCTATAGAGCCAGTACCGGAGAATCAAAGGGGAAAGGGGTTCTACTCCACTCTGTTCGTGGTTCCAAAATACTCGGGGGGTTGGAGAGGTTCAAGATGCAGACTCTCAGGTCCATCCTGGCCAGTATCAGGAGGGACGATTTCCTGTTGTCCCTAGACTTAACGGAGGCTTACTTGCATATTCCCATCCTTTCCGAACATCGCAAATTCCTCAGGTTTTGCTACGCCCACCAGCACTTTCAGTACAGAGCACTACCGTTTGGCCTCTCCTTGGCCCCACGGGTGTTCACGAAAATCTTGGCAGTGCTGGCCACTTACCTGAGAATGATTTCGGTGTGCATCCAATGTTATCTGGACGACATCCTTATACAGTCCCCATCCTTCCGATCGGACCTGGCCCTCACTATCAGAACTCTTCAAGCTCACCGATTCTCTGTGAACTTCCAAAAGAGTCACACTGCTCCTTCAATTCATCTCCTTCATCTGGGAGCAGTCATAGACTCAAAATTTTACAGGGTCTACCTCTCTCAGGAACATCTGGACAGCATTCGGGCCCTCATACACCGGGTCCGAAGGGAGAGGGTAATTCCTCTAGTCGTGCTGGCGCAACTGTTGGGGAAAATGGTCTCCTGTATAGAAATCGTTCCGTGGGCCAGGTTACACTCCAGAGAGGTGTATGGTGTACGCCTTTCCTCCCCTCCCCCTGATTCTGGCAACCATCTGCAAGATACTTCAGGAATAGGCAGAGATCATATTAATTGCTCCAAACTGGCTGAGACGTCCGTGGTTTGCCGACCTTGTGGATCTTTCCATTTCCCCCACATGGAAGATTCCCCCAGATCGCATTGCCCTCAGCCAGGGGGTCCTTCAACACCCGGATCCCCAGTGGCTCCAGTTAGCCGCCTGGCACTTGAGCGGCGGCACCTGACCCAAAAATCCTATTCGACGAGGGTGATCTCTATGATTCAGGCTTCCAGACGCCTCTCTACGAATAGGATTTATGATGCCACATGGAAGACTTTTGCCTCTGGTGCACAAGGCACCATTTACATCCCTTCTCCATCACTATTCCAAATATCTTAGATTACTTGTTGGAGGGACTAGATAAAGGGTTAACTCCGAATACCATCTGCAGACAGGTAGCGGCATTGTCCACGGTGCTTGCATGTCACAATTCTACCCCCTTGGCCCAGCACCCCATGGTGCGCTCCTTCATCAAGGGGGCGACTAATGCCAAGCCACCGGTGATACGCCGATATCCCTCTTGGGACCTGTCGCGGATACTGCAGGCTCTTACTTCATCATTGTTTAAGCCCATTAAGACTTGTACACTACGGCTATTATCCATGAAGGTAGCCTTCCTAATTGCCGTCACTTCAGCCAGGCGCATTTCTGAACTGGCTGCCCTCTCCATCAGAAGGGACCTGTGTATCTTTCATGACGACAGGGTGGTCCTTCGTCTAGATCCATCATTTGTCCCCAAGATGAATACCTTGTTTCACAGAGCGCAGGAGGTGGTACTTCCCAACTTTTGTCCTCGTCCATCTCATAGACTAGAACGGCAGTGGCATACTCTGGACGTGCACAGGGCCCTGCGGCATTATATCAAACGGACTTCTGCCTTCCGCAGGTCCGAGGCACTGTTTATTCCCTTTCAGCCCTCTTCCATGGGCCAGAAGGTTTCATTCTCAACCATAGGCAGGTGGATCAAGGTTTGTATCGCCCGTGCATATGTGTCATATTCCTTGCCCGTTCCCGGCCATATCACTGCCAATTCCACCCGCAGTGCAGCTACATCAGCAGCTTGGGTTATATTTGAAATGCAGAGTTCAGCTGTACTGGAAACAGTATCTAACATAACAAAGAAGAGAGAACTTTCATGAAGTTCAGAGAAATGTAGAATATCCACATCTGTTATTTTTTTAATGGAGAAAATTGTAGAGTGCACTTTAAAGTCTTAGAGCAAGAATTTTATTTTTTGATTCTAATTTATAACATTGTATTGAATTATAAAATAAAATACAAAAACAAATAGTAGGACCCAGTGGGAAGGGAAAAGGGAAAGAGAAGTGAGGGGGAGAAGGGAAAAAGAAAAGAAAAAGCACTGACTTCCAACTTTGTTGCAGTAGAATAAAGCATTAACATTGAACCTCCACTTTTTACTTTTCCAAAGTAGTAAAAACTAGCCATTTCTATAACAACAAATCAATCTAATCAGTAAAACCCAAAATCAAAGTTTCATTTTTTTCCACCTTAAGCACAAAATCCAGATGCAATCTCCATGTGAAACAAAAGTACTCTTCCCTCGTCTTGAGAGTAGGGTAACCAGTTGAAAAGTATCATTTTACCATAAGTCCACCAGTCCGGCTTCGTGACCATTTCTTCTCTGAAAAAAACTTCCTGCGGGGACACCCAAAGAGGCAACTTTGTAGAGAATCTTGTTTTGTATTTATTCCAAACTCTTAGTATGACACGTCTAACAAAGTGATTGTTAAAATCCACATTGACTTTAACTTTATCATACCATAGATCAGGACTTTTCAACCGGTGGTAACCGTACCACCGGTGGTACATTGGTACCTGGCAGGTGGTATGCAACGCTGCCCAGCCTAGCCAAGTATAGCAGGGGAGAGAACAAGCCAAAGCAGTGCAGCACAGGGCTTGCCATGAGGGAGTCCTCAGGAGCTTCAGGACTGCTGGGCCTAGACAAAGGCCCCAGGATTGGCACTTCCGGCACACCTGGAAGAGAAAGGAGGAGGAGGGCGGACACAGGAGAGGCTATAAAAGACAGTTTTGGCGACAGAGGGAGAGGGGAAAAAAGACGCAGCCTTGGGAGGAGAAGTCAGCTAGACCTGCACTGAAAGAAAGAGGAGAAGGGAGAGAGGAGAGGAGATAAAACAGGCCAGGCAGGAGTCAATGTACAACTTGGCAGCCATCCGTGCTGGGTGCGCACACAGGTGGCAGTGAAAAACAGGCAAGAAACACAGCTGGGGAAGAGCCGCCCTCCGCGAGGAATGAAGAAAGGCACCAACAGCTGGAGGTGAGGCATGGAGGAAGGAAGGAAGGAAGGAAGGAAGGAAGGAAGGAAGGAAGGAAGGAAATGGCAATGAGAAAGAGGGAGGTAGAGAGCAGGAGGGAGGGAAATGGAAAGGAAGGAAGTGTTAGAAGAAAAAGCTGGGGGGTTGCTTTCCAGCCGGGAGGCTATACTTTTAAGAGAAAAGACAAAAAATGAAGCGCCACTGTTTGAAATAGACGAGAGGAAGCTGGCTGCTTGAGACGAGATGTTTATTGTCAGAAGCAAAGTACCATTTCAGCAGTTTGGTTCTGGGTCAGCTGAACAACAAACCGGGAGAGTAGAAGGATTCTTATATGATTTTGTAACTGAAATTCTGGGATTTGTGCAATGTGTTTGGCAATTTCTATTGTGGCTGACGGCTTATGTCCTGTGTTGGATTTTAGAGTGAAGGGTTACTGGTTCTAATTCTATTGCTCTGCTATTGCTAGCTGTAAATTTTGCTGCAAGGGATTTTGAAGTATTTTTGTCTTGAATGGATTTTGCCTGTATTTACTTATGAATGGAGCCATTTGGGGAGGCTGCCTTAGCCAGCAGCCAGTACTTGCTACATTTGGTTTTGGTTTCTTTTTTCCTTAAGTGCCGGTAGCCATCTGCTGGCTCCTTAACTTTCCTTTCTAGCCAGTAGCTAATTCTTAAAACTAGTCTTTTTAAGTTAGTTCCCTCTCAGCGTCTTTTCTGTCTCTGGAGGCTTTTCCTTGTTTGATAAATATATGGAAGAGGGAAAATATGGGGGGGGGGGTTTTCAAATTCTTCCTTCAGAAGGAAGGAGATGGGAATGAGAAGGAGGGAGGGAGGGAATGAAGGAGATGGGAATGAGAAGGAGGGAGAGATGGAAACAGGAAGGGAGAAGGAAGGGCGATTGGAATGAGAGAGATGGAGGGTCTGAGGGAAGTCCTGCCTTAGCACTTGGCCATGGGCAGCCCTGCTGCCCTTTTACCATCTTCTTTCCCCCTCCTCCTGGCCTATCCTGGTGGTCTCCCATCCTATCTCTAAGGATGCTTTGGTTACAAAGCCGGGTCTCCTCGCATGGAGAGGGAGTGGGCCTCCCTCTAACCCACACACTTTGCTCTCCTGCACCCACCATGAGCAATCTGGCCAAGGAGAGTGAGCACAGCAACAGCAGTCTCGAGGAGGAGGTAAGCTCAGCTGGGTGCCCCCTTGGGGAAGTGGGGGCTGGACTGGGTTGGGCTGCAGAGTCCTGGTGCCCCGGGAGCTTGAGAAGAAAAAGCTGGAGGGTTGCTTTCCAGCCAGGAGGCTATACTTTTAAGAGAAAAGGCAAAAAATGAAGCACCACTGTTTGAAAAGCCCTGCTATAGATAACCATGCCATCCAAACCTTAATTCATGGCTTTCCAGATTGAGTAGTCTCTTGTTCCGAATGTTATTATTATTATTATTATTATTATTATTATTA
>NW_015387266.1:25176-26419 GCF_001527695.2 Protobothrops mucrosquamatus | reverse complement strand
TCAGGAGTGCATGATCTGACCATGACAAGGGCTCTATGACTATCTCCCCCATTTCCAGATCATTTTGCCACTGGCCAGAGACAAAAATCAGATCCAGTGTGTGACCTCCTATGTGAGTGGGTGCATGAACTAATTGGGTCAAGTCCATGGTCGTCATGGAGGCCAGGAACTCCCGAGCCACCGCCGACGTTTCGCCCACTCTTTTAGCCAAGCCAGACAGCATGCGTCAAAGTACAATTTCAAATCTGGTAGACCCAAACCCCCTTAGCATTTTGCAATAGTTTGTATCTAATTCTTGGTTTTTTCCCTTGCAATATGAACCTGAAAATACCCCTTTGCCATTGTTTAAATGGAGCATCAGTTGCAAGTATTGGTTATGTCTGGAACAGAAAAAGCATATTTGATAAAACATTCATCTTAATTACAGAGATTCTACCTAATAGTGATAAATGCAATTTGTCCCATCTTTGTAAGTCCTTTTTAATATCATTCCAAAGAGGCACATAGTTGTTTTGAAACAATTTTATATTTGTATTTGTCAACATAATCCCCAAATATTTCAACTTTTTCTCGACCTTAAAACCTGACTTTTTAATCAATATATCATTATCCTGGGATGACATGTTCTTAGTCAACATTGTTGTTTTCTGTTTATTTATTTTAAAACCTGCTAAAGTCCCTAATTCATTTAACTTCCTCATCAAATATTCTATATTGGTTTTTTGGATCTTGCAGGAATGTAATCAGATCATCACCAAATGTTGTCAGTTTATAAGCTTCTTTCTTGATGTTTATACTCATTATTTTCTCACCTTGCCTAATATCTCCATTCAAAATTTCCAACCCCAAAATAAACAGCAGAGGAGACAAGAGACATCCTTGTCTCGTGCCCTTTTGAATTTCACATGAGTTAGTTAAGTCACCATTAAGGAAAATTTTTGCTTGCTGTGATGTATAAATAGCTTTAACTTCTGTAATAAAATTCTCTCCAAAATCCATTTCTTCCAACACTTAAACATAAACACCCAATTTAGATTGTCAAAGGCCTTCTCTGCATCTAAAAATATTAGAGCTGCCTATTTCTCATTATGGTATCCAGGGCTTTTTTTCTCGGAGAAAAGGTGGCGGAACTCAAACCTGGCCACGCCCTCATCAAACCCTAGGACCGCCCCTTTAGAGAACAGGAATGCAAGTAAAATTTGGGAGGGGCTATTTCCGGTGTGGGAGGGGCTATTTCCGGTGC
>NW_015387266.1:17015-24516 GCF_001527695.2 Protobothrops mucrosquamatus | reverse complement strand
CGGAGAAAAGGTGGCGGAACTCAAACCTGGCCACGCCCTCATCAAACCCTAGGACCGCCCCTTTAGAGAACAGGAATGCAAGTAAAATTTGGGAGGGGCTATTTCCGGTGTGGGAGGGGCTATTTCCGGTGCGGCCGGCCCGGAAAAAGGTGCCGGAACGCGGTTCCGCCGCGTTCCGGCTGAAAAAAAGCCCTGATGGTATCATAAGTATTCAGTGATATTCAGGACAGTCCTCACATTATCCCTTAGCTGTCTTTTTGGCAGGAAGCCAGATTGATCTTCGTGTATATATTCTTGTAAGATCTTTAGTCTTTCTGCAAAACTGCAGCAAAGAGTTTATAGATATTATTTAATAATTAAATTGGTCTATAGTTCTTTGTCTTTGTGATATCTTGAGCTTCCTTCTGTAACAACACAATATTTGCTTCCTTCCACGTTTGGGGTATCTTTCCCCCTGTAATACTCATTATATCCTTTATGGCTGAAGAAGTTCATCCTCAAAACACTTAAAATATTGGCTTGTAAGGCCATCCGTACCTTGAGCTTTACCTGAATTATTTTTATAGCTTCTAATATCTCAAAGGTAGTTAATGGGTCATTTATAAGTTGTCTCTGGGTCTGTGATAATTTAGGCAAATGTTGTCCAAAAAGATATTCATCTATTCTAGACATGTCTAACTCCTGTTTTTTATACAAATTGGAATAAAAGTTATGAAAAGACTTTTTGATAAGTTCATTGTCTGTTATTACATTACTACCATGGCAGATTTTCTCAATCATTCCCTTTCCTCTTTCCTTTCAATCTTCCTGGTTTATTTGCAAACTCAAAGTGTCTTTGTTTCACAAACTTCAATTTGTTTCTATTTCTTGTACTGTTAACATGGACAGTTGTTGCCGTAACAGTTTAATTTGATGTAGAAGTTTAGAATCTGTAGGTGTCTTTTGCAATTCAATTTCTTTCTGTCTAATTTCTTCCAAAATCTTTTGTGTTTTTTCCTGACTTTTTTTCTTCTTTAATTGATTACAGTGAGGGGGGAAAGTATTTGATTCCCCTGCTGATTTTGTACGTTTGCCCACAGACAAAGAAATGATCAGTCTATAATTTTAATGGTAGATTTATTTTAACAGTGAGAGACAGAATAACAACCAAAATCCAGAAAAACGCATTTCAAAAAAGTTATCAATTGATTTGAATTTTAATGAATGAAATAAGTTTTTGATCCCCTATCAATCAGCAAGATTTCTGGCTCCCAGGTGTCTTTTATACAGGTAATGAGCTGAGATTAGGAGCACTCTCTTAAAGAGAGTGCTCCTAATCTCAGCTTGTTATCTATATAAAAGCAGTGCTTTTTTTCTAAAAAAAAAAAAAAAGGTGCCGGAACTCACACACGTCATACAACCCGCCTTGTCTACCCTACAAAGTTCCATCCAAAAAAAGTGCCAGAACTCCGTTCTGGGCGTTCTATGAGGAAAAAAAGCCCTGTATAAAAGACAGCTGTCCACAGAAGCAATCAATTAGATTCCAAACTCTCCACCATGGCCAAGACCAAAGGATGTCAGGGACAGGATTGTAGGCTTACACAAGGCTGGAATGGGCTACAAGACTATCGCCAAGCAGCTTGGTGAGAAGATGACAACAGTTGGTGTGATTATTCGCAAATATTTTGTGTCAGAAACACAAAATAACTGTCAATCTCCCTCAGTCTGGGGCTCCATGCAAGATCTCACCTCGTGGAGTTTTAATGATCATGAGAACGGTGAGGAATCAGCCCAGAACTACACGGGAGGTTCTTGTCAATGATCTCAAGGCAGCTGGGACCATAGTCACCAAGAAAGCAATTGGTAAGGACTGAAGGACGCCCACAAGGTCCCACTGTTCAAGGCCCATCTGAAGTTTGCCAATGAACATCTGAATGATTCAGAGGAGAACTGGGTAAAAGTGTTGTGGTCAGATGAGACCAAAATCGAGCTCTCTGGCATCAACTCAACTTGCCGTGTTTGGAGGAGAAGGAATACTGTCTATGACCCCAAGAACACCATCCCAACCGTCAAACGTGGAGGTGGAAACATTATGCTTTAGGGGTGTTTTTCTGTTAAGGGGACACATCACCACATCAAAGGGATGATGGACAGGGCCATGTACCATCAAATCTTGGATGAGAACTCTCTTCCTTCAGCTAGGGCATTGAAAATGGGTCGTGGATGGGTATTCCAGCATGACAATGACCCAAAACACACAGCCAAGGCAACAAAGGAGTGGCTCAAGAAGAAGCACATTAAGGTCCTGAAGTGGCCTAGTGAGTCTCCAGACCTTAATCCCATAGAAAATCTGTGGAGTGAACTGAAGGTTCAAGCTGCCAAACGTCAGCCTCAAAACCTTAATGATTTGGAGAGGATCTGCAAAGAGGAATGGGACAAAATCCCTCCTGAGATATGTGCAAACCTGGTGGCCAACTACAAGAAACATCTGACCTCAGTGATTGCCAACAAGGGTTTTGCCACCAAATACTAAATCATGTTTTGCGAAGGGGTCAAATACTTGTTTCACTCATTAAAACACAAATCAATTTATAACTTTTTTGAAATGCGTTTTTCTGGATTTTGTTGTTGTTATTCTGTCTCTCACTGTTAAAATAAACCTACCATTAAAATTATAGACTGATCATTTCTTTGTCAGTGGGCAAACATACAAAATCAGCAGGGGATCAAATAATTTCCCCCTTCACTGTATGTGTCTGGAAGATTGAGCTAGGCCACAGTATGTTTTCCTTCAATATCATACAAGAATTCCTGTCTATGACCCCAAGAACACCATCCCGACTGTCAAACATGGAGGTGGAAACATTATGCTTTGAGGGTGTTTTTCTGCTAATGGGACAGGATTTTACCGCATCAAAGGGTCGATGCACCGTCAAATCTTGGGTGAGAACCTCCTTCCCTCAGCCAGGGCATTGAAAATGAGTCATGGATGGGTATTCCAGCATGACAATGACCCAAAACACACAGCCAAGGCAACAAAGGGTGGCTCAAGAAGAAGCACATTAAGGTCCTGGAGTGGCCTAGCCAGTTTCCAGACCTTAATCGCATAGAAAATCTGTGGAGGGAGCTGAGGTTTCGAGCTGCCAAATGTCAGCCTCGAAACCTTAATGACTTATAAAGAGGAGTGGGACAAAATCCCTCCTGAGATGTGTGCAAACCTGGTGGCCAACTACAAGAAACGTCTGACCTCTGTGATTGCCAACAAGGGTTTTGCCACCAAGTACTAAGTCATGTTTTGCGAAGGGGTCAAATACTTGTTTCACTCATTAAAATGCAAATCAATTTATAACTTTTTTGAAATGCGTTTTTCTGGATTTTTGTTGTTGTTATTCTATCTCTCACTGTTAAAATAAGCCTACCATTATAGACCGATCATTTCTTTGTCAGTGGGCAAATGTACAAAATCAGCAGGGGATCAAATACATGTTTCCCCTCACTGTATACTGTATAAAATAACCCCTCATAACAGCTTTACTAGCATTCCACACAGTCATTATATTTGACCCTTTGCCTAAATTATCAAAATACTCAAGTAATTTCTTTTTATAATTTTTTTAAATCCTTTCCTTTTGAAAAATAGATTCATTTAGTCTCCATTTAAGACTCAAACGCCTTCCTGTAAGTACCAAAAGCACTGGATTATGGTCAGAAAAAGATTTAGGTAGAGTATCAACTTTTAAAATTATATTTGTAAGATTTTTAGAAATCCATATCAATCCTTGAAAAAGATGTATGTTTTTCTGAAAAAAATGTACTCTCTAGCGGAGCCATTTTTATGCCTCCATAAGTCTATTAGTACTAAATTGTCTTTTTTTAAACAGTATTTTATTAAGTTTTATAAGAGTAGCGGAGGGATAGGATCAATACAGGTATTGGGGTTCAGGGTAAGGTTCGGGGTTGGGGTTGGGATAAGAGTAGGTACAACAATGGGGTTGCCCCCAGTAACATTTCCATGCTTTAGCAAGCAGACTATTGTCCGGATACAAATATTCAATAACAATAATTAATATGATAGTAAATAGCTATAGTCAATAAGAATAACAGAGAGGCTTCCGGTTCCGGTTCCGGGTTGCGACAGTATGGTGCGGTCAATCAAAGGGAGTTGTCCCTTTGTCGGCCGAGTTTCCTCTGTTGGTAGACCCCTGTGAGGGTCGAAAAGTTGCTCTGGAGGAGCAATTACCATTGAGGAGGCTTCTCGGATGGCTGCAGAGGGGCAGCAGCACCCTCTGTAGTCCGAGTATCTCCTTTGGGCCGATGGAGTAAAGATCAGTCAGTAAAATGGCCGATCATTTAGCTGCACCGACCGTAAGCCATAAGATCATCTAAGCAAACAGACCCACCGTGGAAGATTCGGTGAGACTTTTTTTTACCTCTATTTTCTTTTTTTTTCCTGTGAAAAGCTTTTTTTTTTTGGACCCATTTTCCTTTTTATTGAAGCGGCGTTTTAAATGGGGGAAGAAAAGCCTAAGAAAAAGACTAAATCTATTTTTGTTTTAATGGCTGATTTTATTTTTGGCTATTTGGGAGCCCAAAGGAAGTTTCTTATTGAGACTTCACACGCTATGTATTTGGAGAATATTGTTTGTTTTTATTTTTTATGGTGTCCGAAAAGACTGAATATTTAATTAACTTTGATGACTCTTTGGGGGACATTTTCTGCTGAAACTACGTATTGCTTTTGCTATTTTCTTCTCTTGGAATTTGTACAAAGGAAAGAGACTAAGGAACTTGGGAGGAGATGGATATTGATTGATTGCTGGTAAATATAGTCTCCCCCCAAAAGATAATGTCTTCAAATATGATAAAAATGGAGGAAACTTGTTCAGATTCTATCTATAAGTATATTTTGGACAAAAGTTTGGAAAACACGGAGATGATAATTGCCTGCAGTAAGGAGATCTCTCTTCATCAACAAAGCAAAGCACAAGGTTTAAGTGAAACAGCAGTTCATATTCAAGAGACTTGTTCTCAGTCCACTGAGATGGAAAAAGCAAATGTACAGTTGGATTACCAATTGATATTGGAAAAAAGGTTTGATATTAATGAACAAATGACCTATAATAAGGAAATGGAGGAGCTTACTTCAGAAGGACAAGCTGATTTGCAGACACCATTTGACTTTCCGATAGAGGAAAAACTATTGGAAGAAGAGCAAAATTTGATTAAAGAGGACTATATTAAAAAAATGATTTTAACTAAAGTTTATACAACTTTAAAAAAGATGGGAAATGATGTTCTGACATGAGTTATTCAGAATAGCTGTAACTCTTATATCAGCCTAATAAAACGGACAATGGGAGACCTCTTGTTGCTGTGTACAGTGTGGCAGAAAAGAATGGGAGAGCTATCTGCGGAACTAGAGACTCGACTGGAAACCTATTTGGAATAGGAAGAAACCCAGAATAAGATATAAATATTAAATTTGAGATGATAATTATGGATGGTAAAGGTTTTATAGCGACTCGGATTGTTTTGGATTTGGATTTTGTTAAAAGAGAGGCTATTATGAAATGATTTAGAATTTAATACTGAAATGTAGCAAGAATATGCTTCTTTTTTCTCTCTTTTTCTTTTCTCTTTTCTCTTTATTCTTTGTTCTTTTTTTTTTGGAATGAGATGAAATTAATAATTGGAGAATTATTGAAAAAGAATAGATTTAAATAAGAGAAACTTGGGGTACCTGAATAGTAAATATATAGGTTAGTTTAAATTTTAACATTTGAAAAATTAATAAAGTGTAAAACAGGATTTTTGGGATAGATAATGAGCTCTTCTAAACGTTTATTGATTAATGAAATTCATATGTAGCAATACAAATGAAAATTTGTTCTAGAAATGTATTAATGAGATAATATATCTTAAATAAATGGAGAGTTTCAGTTTAAGTTTAAATATGTGAGAAATTATAGATTTGTATAGAATAGATACTGAGTGGTTGAAAGTTTTGATTGATTAAGAGAATTTATATTTAGATATATTAATGAATGATTTTATTCAAATCAATTTGATTATAATATTATACATAGATAGAGAGGGAAATTTTAAGAAATATTGTGTGAACTGTATATTTATAATGCTATTGTTTTCTTTTTGTAATTGATCACCATATCTCCATATCTTGGTTCTTAAGCTTCTGTTGGTGCAAAATGGAAAACTAATTAAAAATGTTTAAAAAAAGAATAACAGTAATTGTTAAGTCCGGAGAATAATGGCGCATGAAGCAATGCATTTTCTAACAGGTCTTTATTCTCTGACTACAGTCAACGAACAACCCGAGCAGAGGCACGCAGGCCTCTATTTATACCCTCTGATCCCCGGGCAATTTCAACCAATCACAGGCAGTCTTTTCCCGCCTTGCGCATGTGCACAAGGCCGGTGCCGCTCAGTCTGGTCCCAGGCAGCTTTTGCAAATGCCCGGGACACAATACCACTCCCCCCTAGATAAAATAATGCTGCGCCCAACATGGACGCCACCTTTGGTGGATCCTTTGTTCACGTACTGTTACAATAAATGTACATAGTGTAAGAGGTATGGGGCCGTTCTGTCTTTTCTGAGAACCAATGCACCAAACCCAGTTTCCTAAGAGCTAACCAGTCTGGACCTCTTGTTCAGGTTCCTAAACTCTTGCTCATCTTACGTAATCTGCAAGGTATTTAGGAGGGCCTTTTACCCGTAGCGACCTTCTCGGACCTGGAGAACTTGCATTGTTCCCCCCATTGCTTTCCACACTAGGTGAATTACCCTGTGGTTGTCTAGTGACTGCTGCTTGGCTTCCCTGCCCGCCTCCTAGGCTCAGGAAGTCAGGACTCTGCTGTTCACTATACCTGGTTGACCTACCTCTTGGGGAGTTTTCTGAGCCCTCTGAACTCATTTCAATGTTCCCTGAAGGTGTGTAATTTTCCTGGCTCCTTTCTGTAGTGATAGGGTCCAAGGATACCTCCCTGTTAGCTCTAATGTGTGGGGACATCCTTCTGTGAGCCATTGCTAAAAAGGGCGTGTCCCCACCCTGGTGTGCCTGCTCTCTTGTATATTGTGAGTTGTTAGTATGCTCCCAGTCAGTCTCCTTGTCTGGAGTATTGTTGGTGAATTGTGGGTAGTTAGTATACCTCCGGTGTGACTCCCAGGCTGGAGTGAGTGTGGGGGTGTCTGTTTGCCCTCTGCCCCATGAATTCCTATTTGGAGCACTTACGGAATGTGGGTGTTGTGTACCCATGTTGTCTTCAACAGCCAGTGCTGGCTGCTGATTCTGATTCCCAGAATGCATTTCCCAGTCTTCCTCCCCCCCTAGCGAAGACAGAGGAGGAAACCTAGGTGAGTCCCGCCTCACACGTAGTTGATCAATGTGGCAGCGAAGAACGCGGCCGTCTTCTAAGGACACCTCGTAGGACAGAGGCCCCGAGACCTTGCAGACCACAGCCGGGACCCAGAGGTGTCCAGGCCCGTAATTCCTGGCCCAGACAG
>NW_015387266.1:3485-14630 GCF_001527695.2 Protobothrops mucrosquamatus | reverse complement strand
GCAACTTGTCCAGTTCAGCATCAATCTTGCCCTTAAGAGCAAATGGTACTCTCCTAGGTTTAACCCTAATGGGCTGTACAGCTGAATCTAGCTTTAGTGAAACTGGAGGTCCTTTGTAGGATCCTAGCTCAGAACTGAACACATCTGCAAACTCCTTGCAGACATCTGCAAGGGTCTCTGTTTGCAACTTGTGCAGCCCGGTTACTTGGATCCCCAAAGTCTCAAACCAATCGAGTCCAATGAGACTCGTGCGCTCACCCCCCACAACCAGCAAGTCTAGGGGGCCTACACAATTCTTATACTGTACCTTAAGGGTGGCCTCCCCCTTAACGCACACTTGGGAATTTTGAAAATCCGTAAGGATTACATTAGAAGGCCTTAGCGAAACTCGCTGGCCACTGCTGCTGCAGATTTTGTGAAATGTGTTGAGGGAAATTATGGATAGGGCAGACCCCGTGTCCAGTTCCATCGACAATGGAACTCCCTGCAATTTCACTTTAAGGGATAATTTCTTTTTAAGGGGTTTGTGTGTGCCTATTCTTAAAATATTCCTGCGTGTTGCACAGAACCCCACCCTGTTTTGACTGGGCACCCTGGTACCTTTCAGATTCAATTCTTCCTTCGGTTGTACCTTCTGTCGACCCAGGCAAACCGCAGCGATGTGGCCTTTCTTTCCGCACGCTCGGCAGATGGCGGAACAGAACCGACATTCCGCTCGCTTGTGGCTACCACCGCATCCGAAGCAATGAAGCTCAGCTGGGCCCTTGTCCTGACGATCTTTGGACCTCCTCCCAGCTGCTTGGTAAAGCTTGTCCACCTCCTCTTCAGGATCTTCTTCCGAATCCTCTCGCACGTCCTCCTTATTGATGGTGGCAGTCTCTGGAGCGCTTCTACTAGGCCGCATATTCTTGACCACTCCACCTGCAGCTTCCTCTGCCGTAACCTCTCACAGAGCATCTTGGAAAGAGACATCTTCCTTAGCAAACAGCTTCTGCTGTAAGTCTCTGTTCCTCAGTCCGCACACAAAACGATCACGCAGCCTTTCCTCTAAGTCCTTGAAGTCACACGGTTTAGCTGCTCTTCTCAAGGCTGCAATGAATTCTTTTGCTGATTCCCCAGCTCGCTGATCCCTCAGTTCAAATGTGTGCNATTTCCCAGTCTTCCTCCCCCCCTAGCGAAGACAGAGGAGGAAACCTAGGTGAGTCCCGCCTCACACGTAGTTGATCAATGTGGCAGCGAAGAACGCGGCCGTCTTCTAAGGACACCTCGTAGGACAGAGGCCCCGAGACCTTGCAGACCACAGCCGGGACCCAGAGGTGTCCAGGCCCGTAATTCCTGGCCCAGACAGAATCACCCTCATGCAGGACCCGTGGTGGGTGTGGCTGAGACACCTGTGAAGCTACTCGCTCCGGATGCAGCCTGTCCAATTTAGTCACAAGCCGGCGACCCCAACGGAGTTCGGCCGGGCACTTACCCGTGGCAGTGCACGGAGTAGTACGATGGGCTAGAAGGAAGTCAGCCAACCTGTGATGCCAATTGCCGTAAGTCAGTTTCTTGAGAGTGTCCTTGGCGACGCGGACCATCCATTCAGCCAGACCATTGGTGGAAGGGTGGAATGGAGCCGAAGTAGCGTGGCAAAGCCGAAGTAGCGTGGTAAAAAACCCTGAAACTCAGTAGAAGTAAATTGAGGACCATTATCCGACACCAGAACATCTGGCAACCCATGTGCAGCAAAAATGTTTCTCAACACCTGAATGGTCTTGGTAGCAGTGGTGGATGACACAGGCACAACCTCCAGCCATTTGGAATGGCTATCTACAACAACCAGGAAGAATTGACCCTGAAAGGGCCCAGCGTAATCTATATGTATTCTAGACCATGGAGTGTGTGTTTCCTCCCACCTGTGCACAGGGGCCTGGGGCATTTCTGGCCTGGACTGCTGGCACGCATGACACCCATGTACCTGGGCCTCAATTGCCCTATCAATGCCAGGCCACCACAAATGGCTGCGCGCAAGCGCTTTCATCCTGACAATCCCAAGGTGGCCCTCATGTAATGAAACCAAGATTCTCGCCCTCAATGAGGCCGGAATCACAACTCTAGAGCCCCAGAGGAGGCAGCCATTGAAAGTTGACAACTCGTGCCTCTTGACCCAAAAACGTTGAAAATCCTCCTCGGGGCATCTGTCAGGCCATCCTGACAGCACCCATGTCAGCACGCGTTTGAGCGTGTGATCAGTGGCAGTTTCAGCAGCCACATCCCTAGCATTAAGGGGACACTCTGGCAANTCCTCTAAGTCCTTGAAGTCACACGGTTTAGCTGCTCTTCTCAAGGCTGCAATGAATTCTTTTGCTGATTCCCCAGCTCGCTGATCCCTCAGTTCAAATGTGTGCCTCCAAGCAATGACAGATTGCTTAGGCTGGAAGTGTTCTTTCAAAACTTTCTTCAAATCAGAGTATGAAACAGTTTCTAGCGAGGCCGGGGCGACTAGATTCTCGGCGATCTCAAAGGCATCTTGCCCACAAACACACAACATTGTAGCAGCCTTTAGACCACCTTCCCTTATCTGATTTACGTGGAAGTAAGTCTCTACCCTTGCAACGTAAGATTCCCACTTCTCCGGGTGAGAGACATCAAATTCAGCTAACCGCCCAATTTTCGCCATGATCAGGGAACAGGGTTTTCTTCAGCTGCACTCACCCTCCAGCGATGCTGTACTGGCAGGATAGACGCTGACTTCAACGCCGTCGTCCCTCTTCCGGACTTCTTTGGGTGAGTCTTCAAGCTTTCCTAGCTATCTAGACTGAATCCCACCTTCGTCGCCAGTGTTAAGTCTGGAGAATAATGGCGCATGAAGCAATGCATTTTCTAACAGGTCTTTATTCTCTGACTACAGTCAATGAACAACCCGAGCAGAGGCACGCAGGCCTCTATTTATACCCTCTGGTCCCCGGGCAATTTCAACCAATCACAGGCAGTCTTTTCCCGCCTTGCGCATGCGCGCAAGGCCAGCGCTGCTCAGTCTGGTCCCGGGCAGCTTTTGCAAATGCCCGGGACTCTTGCATCGTCCCAAGCCTGCTTCTGCAGGCTCGGGACACAACAGTAATCATAAAGAGTATCAATTAATCAGTAAATATCATTCATCTTATTAAATTTCAGAATCATTTCTCGCTAGTTCATTTTGCTAACCATTGGTAAAATTTTTCCGATGTTTTAAAATAGACTGAGTCTTCTTTCTCTTTAATCTCTAGGGTTAGTCTGTCCATTTCTGCACATTCTAAAATTTTCCTAATTATGATCTCATCAGATGGTATATTTTCATTTTTCCAATATTGGGCAAATGCTATTCTCGCAGCTGTCAATACATGTAATATTAAATACTCATTCTCTTTCCCATAATTGGATCCTAATATTCCTAACAAAAACAGTTCTGGCTTAAATTCTATCTGTATTTTAGTCACCTTTTCCAGCCATGTATGAATCTTAAACCAAAACTTTTTTGCACTAGGACATACCCACCAGATATGGTAATAAGTACCTGGCTTTTGTTTACATTTCCAACAATTATTCGAAACATTTTTAAACATTTTCGCTAGTCTTACTGGTGTCATGTGCCATCTATAAAACATTTTATATAAGTTTTCTTTATATGAAGCTGCTTTAGTCAGTTTAATATTTCTATCCCATAGCTTTTGCCAATCTTCTAAGTGTATAGAATATCCAAAGTTTTTTGCCCATACTATCATTGTTTCTTTTACTTGTTCTTCTTCCATCTTCCAATTTAGCAGAAATCTATAAAGTTTCTTAATCAAGTTTTCATTTGTTTTCAAGAGTATTTGGTCAAATTCTATCTGTTCTTTATAAAATTCCATTGTCTTTATGTCTTTCTCATATCTTGTTTGGATTTGCATATAAGGCCACCATGCTAAGTCAATACCTTGTTGTTGTAGGTCTTGCCTGTCTTTAAGCTTTCCATCCTTATCCAAAATGTCTTTGTAAGTAACAAGTTTGTCGTAGTTAATTAAATTTGGGTAAGCAAAAGCTTCCATTGTTGAAAGCCACTCTGGTATTTTAATATATATTTTTTTATTCTCTCCCATTCTAGAAACAGTACATTCCTTATAGCATGGTTTTGAAAATATCTGTGTATTTTATTTTTCCCATACCACAGGAAGGCATGCCAACCCAGTTGTAGGTCATGCCCCTCTAGGTAGAGAAGTCTTTTATTTCTCAACGTTATCCATTCTTTAAGCCATGGTAAAATGGCTGCTTGATAATAAAGTCTCCAATCCGGGAGTCCAAATCCTTCACTGTCTTTAGCTTCTTGTAACATTTTGACTTTAATTCGTGCTTTTTTCCCTTGCCATATGAATCTCAATATTGTTGCATTTAAGTCATCAAAAAATATCTTTCCCAATTTTACAGGAATTGTTTGAAATAAGAAAAGTAGTTTCGGTAGGACACTCATCTTCACTGTCACTATTCTTTCTAGCAGTGACAATTGAAGGTTTTTCCACTTTTCCAAATCTAATTTTATTTGTTTTAACAGTCTTTCGTAATTATCTTCTTTTAGTATTGTACATCTTGGTATTAAGTAAATACCTAAGTATTTAACTTTTTAAACTATTTTCAGATTTGTCTTTTTTGTAAATTGGGTTTTCTGTTTGTCTGTTAAGTTTTTTGTTAATACCTTAGACTTTTCTCTATTTATTTTCAAACCAGCCACTTCTCCAATTTATTCTATTTTCTGCAACAGTTTAGTAGTTGTTTCTAGTGGCTCCTCCAAAATGAAAACCAGGTCATCTGCAAAAGCTTGTAGTTTATATTTCTGCTTTTTTATCTCCAGTCCTTTAATTTCCGTGACCTGCCTAATATTTCTAGCCAGTACTTCCAATGTTAAAATAAATAGCAAAGGGGATAATGGGCATCCCTGTCTTGTACCTTTTTTAATGTCAAAGCTTTCTGTATAATCTCCATTTAGAAGTATCCTAGCTGTTTGTTTATTGTAAATTGCTTGAATTGCATTTATAAAATTGTTGCCAAAATCCATTTCCTTCAACTGCTGGAATATAAATTGCCAATTTAAATTGTCAAAGGCTTTTTGCGCATCAAGAAATATCAATGCCATCTGTTTCCCTGGATGATTTTCATAGTATTCCAAAACGTTTAAGATGATCCTTAAATTGTTTTTTATCTGTCTTTTAGGTAAAAAACCATTTTGGTCTGTGTGGATAAATTCAGTCAGGAATTTCTTAATTCTTTCTACCATTATCAAGGCAAAATTTTTATAGTCCACATTTAGTAGCGATATTGGTCTATAATTTTTTATTTGTGTGAGGTCAGTGTCTTCTTGGTATCAAAGTGATATTAGCTTCAGTCCACAAGTTTGGTATTTTTGTCTCTGTAAAAATTTCATTACACAATTCCTTCAAGATCGGGCTTAATATATCTTGTAGTGCTACATAAAATTCTGCAGGAAGTCCATCTGGGCCCGGAGTCTTATCTTTTTTTGCCTTTTTATAGTTTATATAATCTCCATCATTGATATTTTCCTGTTTAGTATATTTCAGATGTTCTCCGGGACTTTTGGCAAGTCAATTTCTTTCATATAGGCCTGTATTCCCTCTTTAGAAACCACCTTTGCCTTGTAAAGTGTCTCGTAATAGGCCTTAATAATTTTTTTCATTGCATCATTGTGGAAGTGTAGCTCTCCTTTTGAGTCTTGTAGCTTATTTATCATTCTTTTTTCTTTTTCTTTCTTCAATCTGTATGCTAACCATCTTCCCGGCTTATTGGCATTTTCAAAAAAGTTCTGTTTAGACCGTTTAATCTGCTGTGCCATTATATCCATCTCGGTTAGATTTAATTTATGTTTTGTTATTTCCATTTGTTTCTTAAGTTCTTTCTTTTGTGGGTCAATTTGTAGCTCAAGTTCCAGTTTATTGAGTTCTTCTTTCAACTTTAACTGTAGTTGTTTCTTTTCTTTATTCTTTTTAGCAGCATAAGTTAGGGCCAAGCCTCTAAAATATGCTTTGGCTGTGTCCCACACATTTTGAAGGGAGGTTTCTTCTTTCTTGTTTATTTTAAAAAATAATTCCATTTCCCTTGTCGCTAATTGTAAGAATTCTTTTTCTTTCAGTATAGATTTATTCAGAGACCATCTTAGTTTTTTCTTAGTTCCTTTCCAGATAATTTTTATTGGGTTATGGTCTGCCCAAACATTGGTTTCTATCTCAGCCTCTTGTATTATCATTTTCAAGTCATAAGATGTCCATATCATATCAATTCTAGACCATGATTTGTTCCTATTTGAGTAAAATATGTATTGTGATTTTTCTGGATTCCTCCCTCTCCATATATCTTGAATGGACAGTTCTTCTTTCATTTTTAAAAAGGCCTTGGGTAGAATATTTCCCCCTTTTCTCCCTTGTTTATGGCTTTTATAGTCCCGGGTTGCATCTACTATTGCTGTTGTGGCTCCGTCTTGTGAGCCCCTCTTATCGGAGGAAGAAGGCTCCGAACATGAAGGAGAGGAGATGGCTAGGCCTCCCTCTCCAGGACCCTCCTCTTTGGCAATGCCTCCGGTGTCTTCTGACGGAGAAGAGATTGACCAGGAGCCAGGTGGTTCAGAGATTGGCCAGGAGCCCGGTGTTTCTCAGATTGGCCAGGAGCCAGGTGTGTCCAATAATGAGGAAGAAAAGTTGTGGCTGGATCCACGCCAGCGTAGGAGCGATAAGCGTGCGCAGCAGAAAAAGAGACGTGCCAGAGATTAAGCTGAGTCACTGGACCACACCCCACAGGCTATAAAAGGGTGGTGGTGGCCATTTGGACCTCTGTGACGGACAAAAGCTGAATCTCTGGCAAAGTAGCGTGCTGTGGTTTTAAACTGTGTGTATTGTTTTTGTTTCTGGGTGTTTGGAGATAAAAGGTCTTGGTAGGCAGCTACGGAGCTGCTGCCAAGTTTCTTATCTGTGAAGTGTCTGGAGAAGTCTTTAAACCCTCGGCTGGCTGTTTGGGTGTGTGGGTCGGAACGGGGACAGAACATATTGCATTGAAATCTCCCAGTATGGAGAGGTTTTGGTAATTTAACTCCACTATTTTATTGTGTAATTGATGATAAAATTGGTCTTGCTTATTATTAGGTGCATATATTGCAACCATCAATTGGTCCACCATAATTTCCACCATTAGTATTCTCCCTTCTTCATCTGCATAGACTTGTTTAGAATTCATCTTTTCTTTTATATAGAGGGCTATACCTCTTTTCTTTTGGGGTGCAAGAGTAAAGTAAAGCTTGCCCATTTTCGGTTGTTCTAAAATTCTGGAATTTTGTCTCTTTATATGTGTCTCTTGAAGACAAATTATGTCCATTTTAAACTTTTGTAGTCTAGTAAAATTGTTCTCCTTTTTCAGGGAGAATTCAGTCTATTTATATTTATTGATAAAATTCCAATCTTCTCCATGACTTCAGTTATATCTGTATCTCAATCTTCTAGGCGATCTTATCTGTCTCTGGTCTCTCGGTCTTGCTCCTTCCTCTGGATAAGTCTTTTTAGCTTCTTCCTCCTCTACTTGTTTAAGTGCTCCTGCAGCACCCATTTCCTCTTGCTTCTTTGGTTCAGGATCCCCTTTTTCCAAAAAAGTTCTGTGATTGTCAAAAAATTCTGCTGCTTTGAGCGGGGTGTCCAATCTATATCTTTTCAAATCCCAGAAGATTAATATCCCTTCTGGGACCAACCATCTAAAATCCATGCCTTTGTCAAGCAATTTCCTAGTTAAAAACTGGTAATCTCTTCGAGCCTCTCTTATCCTTCTGGGAATTTGTTTGAGCACTGCTACTTCTTTTTCTTTGTATTTTAATGGTTGATCTCTTACTGTTCTCAAAATCTCATCTCTTGTAGATCTTTTAAGGAATCTGACATGAACTTCCCTGGGGATTCTGTTTCTTCTGGTGTAGCTTGAATTGACTCTAAAGACCTGGTCTATTTCTCCTTTCATTTGGGCCTTTCCCATTCCTAAGAGATCTGCAAGTAGCTCAGTTATCAAGTCTAACAGGTTCTCATCCTTATCTTCTATTATATTTTGAAATCTTAAGAAGTATGATGCTCTTTCCATCTCTATCACCACCAGAGAGTCTTCCATTTCTGCATTTGTTTGGGCCAATCTTTGATTCTCATCTTGTAGAGATTCTAATTTCTGATCGACTTCCACTGATTTGTCTTCTATCTTTTGGATCCTTTGTTGATTATCTGTAATCGCCTGTTGGAAGATTTCAATTTTTGATTCATTTTATCGAGATTATTTTTCAAATATTCATAATTTTTAGTTGAGGACGCCGCCTGAGCTGCAATTGCCTGTAGTATTGGCTGGGTGTCCTTTTGTTGGGCATCCATTTTTTCTTGCTGTAACACTGTAGTAATTGATTTTTGGTAGACTGGACTCGTGGAGGTCGAGGCAGGAGCAGAAGATCCTTTTCTCCCAAGTTTAGTCAAGTTTGAAGTGCTCATCTTTAAGTTGATGTCTTATATTATAATCCACCAGGTGGCCCAGTGGCCAGTTGTAATCCAGTAAGCTCCCATTGCTAGAAGGGGAAATCATGAAAAAATTGAAAAAGAAAGAGTATTTCCAACCAAGAAAGAAAAAAAAGCCAAAAAATATTGAGAAGGAAAAAGCAAGCAAAAAAGGAACAAAATCAGTACTAATAAGAAAGTAGGGGGGGCTTCCGGTTGGATCGCGGCGCCGATGGCAGCTTCCCTCTGAGGCTGCCTGCCCCGAGGACACGTTAGAGCCGCAGGAACAGCTGTTCCGTGGCTCAATCCCCCTCCCCGGGCAAAGGGGAGGGGGTGAGCTTCCCCGATAGGGGTAGAGCTCCTTAGCCTTTTCATTTTTCCAGCTGTGAGGGCTAGGTGAGCTTCCCCAGAGTCGGGGACTTCTCCGTGCTTCGGGCTCCTTCGTTCAATAGAACGAAGCCAGACGCGCATCTAATCTCTGCTGCTTTAGGAAACTAATGACTGTGAGTAGAATCTAATATGCAGACAGAGCCTAACAGGATTTTTTGAAAACTGTTTGAAATGGGATTTTAACTCTGGAATCTTCTTTGTATTTACTCTAATTTGAAGAAGAAGGAATATGGCTGCGGAAGGGTGTTTCTTTTCGTTTGATTGAAACTTATGAGACTTTCGTTTTCTGGAAATACAGGAGACTTTCACTTTTTGGAAACTTTCTCTTGGACTATTTTATGGTAACAGACTTAGCTACTTTGGATTGTTTGGGCAACTACTACTCCTCCATTGTTGTTTGAGGTTCTTATAAGACTGTTAGATTTTTTCTTTCAAGATTTTTATAAGATTTTATGAAAGAGAAAAGTAAAATGGCCTCTAAATGTGTGGGATTTTTTGCTTCTCAGAAAAGCATGATCTCCTCTGCAGCTGTTTTAACATCACAGGAACCAAAACTTGATATGCCTCCGCCTTCCCCCCTAACTTTAGCATTTATATTGAAAGAGATACAGGATGTATTGAAAGACAATGTAAGACAGATTATAATGGATATGGAGAAACTTATTGATAAGAAATTTGAAGAGAAAAATGCAGAGATGAGAAAAGATTTATTGTTTGCCCTTCAAGGCTTGGCATGTCATGAAGAATGTGTTGATGGATGGGAGGAGGAAGTAGAGGAACATGTTGAAAGTTTGCAATTTGAACTGGAAATGGAGGAAAAAGTGGACTTAATTCAAAATGAGGTCGTTATGTCACAATATAGAGAATTGGAACATGCTTTGATAATAAGAGAAAATCCTCGAGAGAAATCAGAGGAAGAGGATGCAGCAGATTTGGTTATGGTTCTGAATTGTCAGCCCGAAGATATTATGAGAGAAATGGAAAAAAATTATAGAATTAATTTACGGGTTGCAAGATAGAAAAATCTTCCAAGAGATGTTGTTATCTACTCTTCTAGAAAATCAATTCGTAATGGAATCATTCAGCTTTTTTATAAGCAGAAAATACCACCCAAAGTATTTAGAAGAAGAAAAGATTTTGCCCTTTTGTCTGACAAGATACCAGGAAGGAAGGAATTTATGAAGATTAAGCGGTTGAAGGAGTTATACTATTATCAAGTGCGACAAAATCACAAGATCAAGATGAAATTAAGTAACAAGTTAGAGACGATCAGAGAACTTAGAGAATGACCCGTGCAGCTTATAGATGCAAGAAAGAGAGTACTTAAAAATGTGGACGTATGAATTGAGATATTAATTTTGGAAATAAGAAATTTTTTTTTGTTTTTTAATCTAACTGTAAGAAGAATGAATAAGGCTGTGGAAGGATGTTTTTTTTTTTTCTCTTCTTTGATTGATTTTGTTTAGGGAGCAATTTATTATGTTAATAATAGAGTAGATTATGAGTTTTAGACTATTATTGTTGTTTATAACAGTTTACTTATTATTATTTTTAATTGTTAGTATGATGTTATTATTAGTGTGTTTAATAACTGGATATGGGTCTAAAAGAGTGGGGGTTTTTTTAGTGAAGTCCAGAATGTTATTGTTGCTTAAATGATAAGAGAGTACTTAAAAATCTGGACGTATGAATTGAGATATTAATTTTGGAAATAAGAAAAAAAAAATTTTTTTTTTTTAATCTAACTGCAAGAAGAATGAATAAGGTTTTTCTTTTCTTTGATTGATTTTGTTTAGGGAGCAATTTATTATGTTAATAATAGAGTAGATTATGAATTTTAGACCATTATTGTTGTTTAAATGTTATAACAGTTTACTTATTATTTTTAATTGTTAGTATGATGTTATTATTAGTGTGTTTATTAACTGGATATGGGTCTAAAAGAGTGGCTTTTTTTTTTAGTGAAGTCCAGAATGTTAATGTTGCTTAAATGATTTAGTTTTATTTTTTATTTCTTAAAATGATATTAATATCATTGTGTTTAATTGAATCTTAATTGAATTTTAGAGTACTTATTTTTAATTTTAACTATTAATATGATATTATTATTATCGTGTTTATTAATTATATATCTGTTGAAAAGAGAGTTAAAGGAGGTTACAGATTTGTTATTTTAACAGTTTTCAGATAGAGTTAAAGGAGATTATAGATTTAATATTTTTATAGTTGTTTAAGATTATTTAGA
>NW_015387266.1:0-3191 GCF_001527695.2 Protobothrops mucrosquamatus | reverse complement strand
AAGGAAAAAAGAAAAAAAGAAGAAAAAGAAAAAAAAGTTCCTTGATATTCAGTTCTTCCTGGTAGGATGTTTATAATCCAAGGAGAGAGATGACTCAGAATGTCATATATCTAAAATGAATAGTCTGTGCTGTACAACCAGGCCAAAGCAGAGAAGAAAAGCCTCCTTCAACAAGCTTCAAGGTCATAGATAAGGATGTCTGGGCATTCAGCCAAGCTTCTAGTCTGGATAAGCACCAGACAAAGGAAAAAAAGTTTTTAATGTAACCACCAGGGGATACAATATATCCGTTCCCAGCACTTAGGTAGAAAAAAAAGAAAGAAGTCCAGAGTGAGGGGAAAAAAAGTTTGTAAGGTTTTAAAAGTAACAAGTATAATTACAGTGGCTTCCAACCTAAAACAGAGAAAAAAGGTGTCTTTAAAAAAAGAGTAAGCTTCCCAAGTTTCTATTAAGACTTAGACAGCTTTACTGTGTTGAGAGTTTATTTTTAAAATGCAAAGTAGCTGAAACCAACGCTTGTATACAGCGGGGAGGAAAACTCCACCCCCTCCCTAAAAGCTTCACGCTCAGGCTAAAAACAGGCTGTTTAAGAAAAAAATCCACCTTCACCCGGCTCAACTGCTTGCTGTCAATCTACGCTGCTTCTCCGTCTCCGACAAAGTGTTTTTCTGCTTCAATTTATGTTCCATAAGATCGACTCTATCTTTCACCTGTCTAATGTCTCTGGTCAGATGTTGGATTTCCTCCCAGAATTCCCTTGCCAAAGCATCAATCTTAGAGTCAAGTGTTGATCCCATTCTTTTAATTAATTCATCATTAGAATTAATTAATTCATGCATTTTAACTGTATAATCATCCATAAAGGGTTTTAAGTCTTCTATATCACCTGATAATCTCTCAAATTTTTCTGTCCTCTTGTGGCCATAATTAAAATTAAAATTTTAAGATTGAAAGTTTTAAAGTTATAGATTTATAACATAAAATCCAATAGGTTTAATAATGTTAGTTAAGGGTTAAATGAAAAGACAGTTCTATGGTCTTTTGGCTTCCTCTTGTGGTCAATCAATGTTATTATACAGGGAATAAACCAAAGCCTCTGCTTAGAAGCCTGCTGCATTCCAATAAGTAACAGTTGAAATTGAAACTGTTTCATCCTGTTCTCATGGCAGAATACAAAACACCATTTGAGCAGTCCTTATTTTAAAAAAACTTCTGCAAAATCGGCTAGCACTATAAAATCCTCTAAAAAATTTAATATCAAAAATTTTATAGTTTCCTCAATGCATTAGATTCTAGTAGTTTCCAGCTTCATTGTTTTGTCTTGGATAAAACAACTCCTCCCTCTTCGCCATCTTAAAGTCACTCAGCTTCAAAAATGACAATAATCCCACAAAAGGGAAACGGAGAGCTGCAACTATAGAAAGCCTCTTTCAGCACAAAAGATAAATAGGCAGAAAAACTAGTGCCTAAGAAGCGGTGGCACCCTTTATTGTTGATTATGAATGGCTGGTTCTTCCACAGGAAACTTGCATGGTTGCCCCGCCCCAGCCAGGGACTCACCGAATTATTTCTTCTTCAAGAAGCAGTCTGACAATGTACGGTTATTCAGGGAAGTAGAAGGGTTGATTTCCAAAGCCTCCTTTTTCCCAGGAGGTTTCTTCTGGTTTAGAAAGAATTCTAAACCTTAAGCTGTGGAGAATTTGTAACAGAGATTGAGAACTCTGCTACATCAAGGGTGGCTTCTTCTACAAAACTTTGATGTTTTGCCTCATTTTCCATTTCCTAGCATAGATAGAAAAACCACAGTGGAAAAACTTAGTGTAAGGACCCACCTCAGCTAACTACCCAAGAAAGCAAAACTCTTGAAACATGCATCATCTCAAAAGGAACTTTTATTAGGGGTTAGTGACAGTAGGGAAGTCAAGGCGAGATCTGGGGAAAAACCCGCTTAAACGGTATAGTTAAACTAGCAATCCTCCTCCTCCCACCAAAGTCATAATATCCATTTGAAACCATGACATTAAACCAAAACTCCAATTCATTTTAAAACATGGCATCCTGAGCCCCAGTTGCCTACCTAAACTTTTTTGATGCTGTGGTAGCAAGAAAGGGAAGCAGCCAAGTGGGTGACTGGCCTGCACAACAAGCAGGCACCAGAGCTATGGGACATCAATCTATTTATGCGCGGGCTGAGAGCCAGATTTGAAGGCAAATCCTAAGCCCTACAAGCTGAAAAGGACATCCACAATTTGAAGCAGAGGGGTCGGCTAGCAAAAGAATACATAAGGGAATTCTGAAAGGTGGCTGGACAGATCAGGCAGTGGCCTGAATGATCACTGATTCACCACTTCAAGGCCAGTTTGGACCATGATTTATACCAAGCATGCACCTAGGAAGGGATTCCTGACCAACTTCATGAATGGTACTGCCTGGCTATAAACTTAGACATCGAGCTGAACCGCTACCAAAGAGCTATAGCATCAGATTCCAGACTAAGGCGAGACCAAGTGAAACGTCAGGTGCCGGCTGAAAGCTTGCCTACGCCTGCTCTTTGCGACAGTGACGACAAAGGAAAAGAAGACCTGATGGTGAGTCAACCTGTTCCACCTTTTGCCTTCTCTGAAAAGCTCTTAGTCCCTAAGACAGGAGCCCAGATGGATTTACACATTTTAATTGACTCAGGCTGCACCTGATGCTTGATCAACCTCCCCACAGTGCTTAAGCTAAGCATTTGTGCCAAATTGTTGCCCATACTCATGAGGTTTGAGCAGGCAGTTGGATCTCTTATAGGAGGAGCTCTCGCCACTCAGTTGACCAACCAGTATGCCTAGAGGTGGGAGAGCATTGGGAACTCATCCATTTCGTAGAAGGAGAGGTCGCATCCGGAAAAGATATGATTTTTCGGGTTCCCCAACTGGTGGGGAACCTGAATATATGTTTACTTTTCGAATTTGAGGTCAGTTTCAAATTTTGAGCTTCACTGCTCAATTGGCTATTTATTTATTTATTTATTTATTTAACAGGATTTATATGCCGCCCTTCTCCCCATGGGACTCAGGGCGGCTCACAGCATATTAAAACATCATACAAAAAATTTCCCCTACTAAAAACCAATTAAAACCCAAATATTGGTAGCTGTGGCTCTTTAAAATCGTTAAAAATTGTCCCTATTTAAAACTCACCCTAGGTCA
>NW_015387265.1:448628-463469 GCF_001527695.2 Protobothrops mucrosquamatus | reverse complement strand
TCTTACAATGGCTGGAGTGTTCCACAGTCATGCAATTGGCATTTGTGACTTTCCCTGTTGGCTTCTCACAAGCAAAGTCAATAGGAAGCAGATAGGGAAGTTGCTCCTGTAAATTGCTTCCACTCCCATCACTTTTTCTCCCAAGGAGCCAGACTACAGAATATGAAGCCCTGGGGGTCTTGTACTCTATAGCACATGCGCACCCACCCACACTGAAACAGCACTGCAATAGCCATTTTTCTGCCCTCCTGCCCCCGGCAGCAGCCATCCCCACAGCATCAAATATTGAATAAGTGACAACTGATCCCAGTACTAATATGTTATTGAAAATGAGTTTTGACCATTTTTTTGTTTTATCTGAGGTTGTGCACTGGACTATTCATGTACTTCTCTGTCTAGCCAGCCCTGCAGTCCACTTTCTGTTTACGTGTACACAACACTGTGCAGAAGCCTCTTTGAGACAACAGCTTAGCTGCTTTTGTAATTTTAAGAACCAGCAGGTCCCACAGATTATTTTAAAAATTAAGATCAGGAAAAATGCCCCAGGTGCCAGATGCAAGCATGTTCTAATTTGGGATTAAAGCAGATTTTGCTTTGTACAACATTTAGCCTATAACAAATGGCACCGCTGCTAATGACATTAATATGGCCAACATTCTTTGCTTAGTAGGCAACTCTGTGAGTTGGGCAGTGTAAAGAATCCTTACACTGGAAGGATTCCTTCCAGAGCTTAATAAGCCTTACTGCCCTGATGTTATTGTAACAACTTAGCTCTTTCAGCCTGAAGTACCAAAATGATTCCCAGCTCAGCAAGAAGTTGACACAAACAAGCTTATTTAATTTGCTTTACATTTGGTTCTGTGTGTGACCTTGGGCAAATCACTTACTTTCATTGGTTCCTCATTCATCTTTAAGATGGGATGATTATACTTCCTTGACCTGTCTTATACAGTCTTTTTTTTTTGTAAAGCTTTGGGGCAAGGACTGCTTCTTTAGAGGAGCTAACTAAGCATTCATAGAATGATTCATATCCATCAACATCAGCAGTTTATATCTACGGCTATCTTCTTCTATTTGAAAAACCTGTCAGCAAAGTTCTGTTGTTTAATGAACTAAAAGCAAGTAGAAGAGACTGAACTTGTTGAGCTGAACAAAAAATCAAACACAAGCAGCAAAATGTATAAATTACCAAATGTGACTATGGATTATTACTTTGCCATCAGATCAAATGTTTTATATGCAAAACAATAATATACTGTACATCATTAACTGGGGGCAATGTAAGAAAATTGTACCTTAGACTGATCTATTGGAAAGAGTTATAAAACCATCAAACTGTCTCTTCCTTCTCCTGCTTTATTTACTATACAGAAAAGCCTTATTCATTTCTTCAAATTGCACACTGAAGACTCAGTCTGTCTGGGTGGATTTTTTTTTTTTTAAAAAAATTCAGTCTCACATTTGCAACTAATAAGAGGAATAAGGTACGTGAATGTTTATTCAACACCCTATGACTTCATTTACAAGAATAAATACAATGAGTTGCTTAGGGAAGCATGCAAAATACTCTCTCTCTCTCTCTCTCTCTCTCTCTCTCTCTCTCTCTCTCTCTCTCTCCCTCTCTCTCTTCCTTCNGAGCAGAAGGCATTGTTGTGCAGAATGAGGACTGCAGGTTGAATGACAATTTTGCCAACAATGCAAGAAGAATTTGGGTGAAAAAAATGGGTTCATCAAGTACTGTTTCCAGTCTAGCTCTCCTACTTCCTTTTAGAGTAGTGTCAAAATATAGAGGGATACAAAATGCATCCCTAATCTTATGCCTAGAGAAAAATTAATTGTATTCAGTAGTAGAAAATAGCCAGACTAGAGGAAAACTTAGCAACAGTTCTGGTTAGTATTTTGGTGGAAGACCAGTTGGAAACATCAGGGCTGTAGATAAGGGTGAGCTGCCAATGTGTTCACAAGGAATATATTTGCACTGAAAAAAGGGAGCAGTGACTAATGTGCACCAACTCACCTTGATGTAAACTCAACAAAATATTCCAAGCGTCATTGCATCCCATCCCACTATAACTTTCCTCTGGGGTGCCTCCAAGTCAATGTTGACTTCTGTTGACTTGCCTGGAGAAATCCCTGCAGTTTTCTTGACCAGTTGACCATTGCCCACTTCCTAGAGCTGATAGAGAATAACTTGCCCGAAGTCATGCAACTTATGTTCTCCCACTTTCTGGTCGGCGGTCTTAATCATCACACTTAAGTGGCTCTCATGACTTTCATAGACTATACCTAATTTATATAACAGTGGGAGTGTAAGAAAGGGCTCTGCTGCTATGTGGAGAAAGATTACTGTAGATAATTCAGGAGGGAATAGAAAATACAATTAACATGCTATCTCTTTCTTTAGGTGACAAACTTTGTTTTGCTTTTTCTCTGAACAGTCATTTTCAGCACCTGATTAAAGCCACTGAATACTGCAGTGCAACCCTATTTTTTTTTTTTTGCTCAGTGCCACTCTGGTTGGCTAAGGGGCTAGAAGTAGTGGTGGAAGCAACAGCCCTGCCATCTGTTCCTTGCTGGTGCATTCTGGCTTTGTTATCATTGCAGCTGGTACTTTTGGCCACCCCATTCCTTGCCCCTGGAGCCAAACAGTTGAGTCCCAATGTTGAGTTGGCCTCAGCTCAAATCCAGACAGGGGAGGATCTTATCCATAGTCTGCAATACAAACTAGAGGTTCTAGACTGCACTGGGAGGTCTAAATTAGCATTTCATATAATCCCCATAAATGTAATAAGGTTTTTGCATGATTTCTCAAGCTCTCTCCCGCACATCAGTTGCCAACGGCTGGATTATGAAGTCAAAAAAAACACCCTACAAAAAGTCAGCGGCAAACCATTGCCAAGAAAACGACATGGGTGAAAAAGAAAAAGCTCCTTCTACAAACCATGCTATAATTATTAGGAAAAAAAAGCAGATTAGTTCCCTCCCTTCTTGCCCCACATGGTATTGGCTCGAAGATACAGTTTCACACCATAAAATATATGATAAAAAGTGTCATCTACAACATTCAGTGCAAGGACTATAACAGTCACTATGTAGGACAGATAGGCAGAAGGCTAGGCAGAGCACATCTGTGAACATCAGCTAGCAGTTAGATGATATGTGGGTAAAAACTCCTTAATTTCACAACACATGGACAGACTTAACCATAATTTCAACTGTGAAACTGTGAGCATCCTAGACTAAGCTAGGATTCGAAAATTCTAGAGAATTCTTGGAAGCTTGGCACTCAGACAAATCAGCTTTCTACAGGCACATAGAGAATAACAACATTTACATGCTATTCAAAAGAGACAATAAAAAGCTAAAAGGGAAACAAAATGATCAGAACACCTTCTTGCCAGCAGTAAATACCCAGATAAGGCAGGGATTAATATCAGGATTAATGCCATACAAACAAGCAGTAAACAACAGCTTAATCAAGGAACTACCGAGGACAAAACCACACCCCACCAGCCCTGACAGAGCAAGCTGCCATACATAAATACAGCAAATCACATAGATAGTCCTCAAGTTAGAACATAATTGAGTCCAGAATTATGGACAGTTTTTGTGACTGTACCTGGTGTTTTGGTATTTTTTGTTAAGCAAATGCCATGGTCATTATGTGAATCCATTTTACCCAATAGATGTTTTTATTTTACCAGAAACTAGAAGTAAATGCTAAAAACTAGTAAAAAATATGGAATATTGTGACTGTGAGGATGTTGCAAACAGCCATAAAGGTGAACCTTTGCCAAGTGTCCAAAGTGTGACTGTGGAGGGGTGTGTGGGAGGTCAGTGTAAAATCAGGTCATAAGTTGTTTTTTTGGAGTGAGGGATCTGTCATAATTTCAAATGGTTGCCAAGCAACCAGTTGTAAGTTAAGGACTACCCCATGTAAGTTTCAATGAAGGAAACGGAGTTCTTCAAGTTTATCAGACTAACATAAATACAAGATTAAGCCACTAGAGGGAGACGGAATTCCACCTATCCATAAGGAGTCCAATAGAAAACAACTTATTTGCTTGTATGTTCTCATTGGTTATGATATTAGATTAAACTTTTCCCCCAAATGATGGCTTCCTATATATTACAATTTGAGGAATGCTACTAATGTATTTATTTTGAAATATTTCTACCAAATAACACCAAAGACAATATTAACAAGGTTTATAATGAATGTTGTTTCAGGAGCATTTTAATAAAAGAAAATGGATAGAAATATGTTAAATAAAATATGATATCTAAATTTTAAAAATGACAGCTTACCCCTGTCTCGTACAAAAATAAAATAAAATAAAGCTAAAGTAATAAAAGTAATAGAAAAGCCAGGTATCCTCACTCTGCGTGATAAAAAGTTCCATAGTATGGAAATGGCTCATAAAAGGCTAATTCGCTTAGGTGGCTATTAGCTTTTCTTAAGATCTTTAATGTAAGTTATTTCAGAGGTAGGGGAGAGAGTGGTTACAATGAGCCATTACAAACTGGGAGAGCAGAGCAATTTGGCCTGAGTGCCAAACAAGGAGCTTGAAGGATGAAGATAAGTAGCAATATAAAGACCAAGGTTAGACTGGTTTGTGATTTAAGCTGCTATTTATGTAGCTGGAGCCCAGAAAAGGAGTTCTGGTGTATATGGGGAGGGAGGAAGGAACAGAGCACGGAATGTCACTTGGCTGCCTCTTTAATGTTCTCATTTTGCTAACTGCATTATTGTTTTCCCACTAGAAAGGTTGATAAAATGTCAGCGTCTTTTTTCTTTAACTCATGCATCCCGCCCAGTGTGAAACTGGATCAAAAGTATATCACTGGAAAGGTAATAGAGAGGTCAACTTGGATAAAATGTGGAAATGTAAAGTCATGGTATGGCTATTAAAAACAAAACAAAACCTGAAGCTGGATACCACTCCACTCCCCTTTCAGTATGGAATCTCTAACCAAATTCTCAAGATAGTAGAAATAAAGGATAAAAATCAAATCAACTCAATAAACACAATACATCTCAATTTGCTCATTGGCTTAAGGAAGACAATAGAATGCCTATTGTCTAGGTGAGGAATAACTGAGAGGCATATGGTCATAGAAAATAGCAACTAGCAGAATAAGGGACAGAAGAACCCACTGCCCTGATTATGATGTTTTTCTATGTTTATCTACCATTCACATCCTCAAATGGTATCTGATGCTGCTTGGCTCAGAAATTCATGGCCAAAATGTCCTTCAGGAGTCCCTCTCCTCCCCATGTCCTTGTTTCTTAGTTCCTCTGCAATGCTCGCAGATCTCTACCAGCCAGACACCAATTACTCTCTTGACTTTCTCAGTTTAAAAACAAGCAAGACTTTACTAAATATATTGGTATTATAAAGAAAACAAAGTGCTCAGACAACATAAAATGTGGCACTGCAGCTCCAGGAAATTTGGAGGAAGCTGATAATCTAGACCAGTGTTTCTCAACCTTAGCAACTTTAACAACAACAACAACAACAACAACAATAACAACAATAAAGTTGGAAGGCACCTTGGAGGTCATCTAGTCCAACCCCCTGCTCAGGCAGGAAATCTTATACCATTACAGACAAATGGCTGTCCAGTTCCTTCTTAAAAACTTCTAGTGTTGGAGCATTCACCACTTCTAGAGGCACGTTGTTCCACACTGGTTAATTGTTCTAACTGTCAGGAAGTTTCTCCTTAGTTCTAGGTTGCTTCTCTCCTTGATTAGTTTCCATCCGTTGCTTCTTGTCCTGCCTTCAGGCGCTTTGAAGAATAGCTTGACTCCCTCTTCTTTGTGGCAACCCCTGAGATATTGGAATACTGCTATCATGTCACCCCTTGTCCTTCTCTTCATTAGACTAGACATTCTCAATTCCAGCAACCGTTCCTTGTATGTTTTAGCCTCCGGTCCCCTAATCATCTTAGTTGCTCTTCTCTGTACTCTCTCTAGAATCTCAACTTCTTTTTTACATCGTGGTGACCAAAACTGGATGCAGTATTCCAAGTGTGGCCTTACCAAGGCATTGTAAAGTGGTATTAATACTTCACGTGATCTTGATTCTATCCTTCTGTTAATGCAGCCTAGCACTGTGTTGGCTTTTTTTGGCAGCTGCAGCACACTGCTGGCTCATATTTAAGTGATTGTCCACTAGGACTCCAACAGTTACTACTATTGAGCAAGGTACCACCTATACTATGCCTGTATGTTTGTTTTTTCTTGCCTAAATATAGAACCTTACTTTTTTCACCATTGAATTTCATTTTGTTAGATAGCACCCAGTGTTCAAGTCTCTCCAGATCCTCCTGTATCTTAAGCCTATCTTCTGGAGTGTTGACTATTCCTGCCAGTTTGGTATTGTCTGTAAATTTGATGAGTTCCCCCTCTATCCTTTCGTCCAAATCGTTGATGAAGATGTTGAAGAGCACTGGGCCTAGAACAGAGCCCTGGGGCACCCCACTACACACTTCCCTCCATGTAGATGCAGTTCCATTGAGGACTACACGCTGAGTACGGCCAGTCAGCCAGCTACGGATCCATCTGTGGTGATGCTGTCTAATTCACATTTTTCTATCTTATCAAATAGTAGGTTATGATTTACTTTATCAAATGCCTTACTGAAGTCCAAGTAAATTATATCCACAGCATTTCTCTGGTCCACTAATTTTGTCACTTGGTCAAAGAATGCAATAAGATTTGTCTGGCATGATCTGTTTTTGACAAACCCACGTTGGCTTTTGGTAATGATTTTGTTTGCCTCCAGGTGTATGCTGATTCGTTGTTTGATTATCTTTTCCAGAATCTTCCCAGGTATTGAGGTCAGGCTGATAGGTCTGTAGTTTCCTGGATCTAAGTTTTTTTCCCCTTTTTTGAAGATGGGAACTACATCAGCTCTTTTCCAGTCCTCTGGTAGTTCCCCAGTGCTCCCCAGTGCTTTAAGATGTGTGGACTTCAATTCCCAGAGTTCACAGTGTCTTAAAGTTGCTAAGGTTGAGAAACATTGTTTGAAGCCCTTTCCAGTCTAGATGCAGACCCAGATTTAGACAGCATTGGTCACTCTGATGGATGAGCTACACTGGGAGAGTGGTGCAGGGAGGAAATCCTACTGACTTATTTATCAAATTTGTATAGCTGTCCATCTCACATGAAAGTCACTCTGGATGGCATACAACATTTGATTTAAAAATACATAAAATAGTCACAATAAAAAATAACTTTAAAAAGGCACCCCAAACAGGAAACAAAGCTATTAACCACAATAACAGAGCCAAATCTCCCTTATGCAAAACCTCCCCCATCCCCTGGGACTCCCAGGCCTGGTAACATAGCTGGGGCTTGAAGGACTTGTGGAATGGTGAGAGGGATGGAGTTGACCTCAATTCGAGGGGAGGAAGAAGATTCCACTAGGCAAGTACCACAGCAGGGAAAGTGTAATGTAATTTATAGATGGGATGGGACCCAAGTACGCCTTCTCTGCCAGACCTGATGGGGTGGGTGTATGTAATCAGGGAGAGGTGATCTCTCAGATAACCTGGCTCTATGCTTTGAAGTGCTTTAAAGGTCAAAAGTGACAGTAAGCACTCATAATTCTGGATCCCCCAGCAGGTTTGATGCTGTTAATCACAGGATCTTTTTGGAATATTTGAACTGTGAGTTGGAGTGCTGTTTTGCAGTAGCTTTGTTCTAATATCTTTAGGTCAGTGGTTCTCAACCTGTGGGTCGGGACCCCATTTGGGGTTGATCGACCATTTCATGGGGGTCGCCAAGCAAGGCTGTCCGCCATTTTTTTTGTCCACCATTTTTTTTGTCCGCCATTTTTCCCCCTTTTCCGGTGGGTGCCTTACCTCCCTTGGGCTGGGCCAGCTGGTGGTCGGCCTGCTCCATCTCTGCCGCTTGCCAGCTACGCCTCGGCTGGCGCAGGGGCCGGAACCACGCATGCGCGGCGCTCCCAGGCAGGGAAAGTCCTCGACTTGTGACCGGTTGGGTAGTCCTCGACTTACGACCGGTTTAGTCCTCGACTTACGACCGGTTTAGTCCTCGACTTACGACCGGTTGGGGTCACGGCATTAAAAAGGTTGAGAACCACTGCTTTAGGTCTTAGCAAAATATGACGACCATACAAGAATAAAGTTCACTTGACCCCAAATGTCATCTAGTTCAATTTCCTCCTTAGTTAAGGAGCTACTAAAATCTATTTGGGTGTATGCACTTCTAGACTGAGAGTCTGATACCAGTTGCTGTGCTTTATTAGCCCTGAAGTGTCTCATGATCCTGAGAAATTCACCTGTCCTATCAGGGACTTTTCTCCTATATATGTTGCAGTACGGAAACTCTTTCCTGAAGCTCTTTTATCTTCTCTTTCAACAAAGACACAAACATGTAATCTTGGTTCTCTGCAGCCATTGCACACACCTTGCAATGGTACTAAAAAGCTTTATCTGCTCCACGTTGCTTGAAGTCTCACACATTTCCCCCTATCAAACTAAGTAACTACTCCTTCCTTCAGTTTGCTCTCTAGGAAATGGTTTCCTTATATGTCCTCTGAAGTTGACTTACATAGGCCACAAATAGGCATTGCTGTAATCATAGATAATAAGCAATGAGCAGCACACAGTTAATAGTTGTCAGGAAACAACAGCAGGTCCCTAAGGTATATTGCTTGAGCTTTGGGGATTTGTCTTGGGGAGTCCAACAAAGTTCTATTTCATCTTCCACCCCATATGTGTCAAGCCATTGGGAACGATTATTCACAAGTTTTGAGCTAGAATATAATTGAATACCATCTGTGTACACACAAAGGATGAATGGCTCCGAAAGTTGATGGAGTTAGCAGAGATGGACGAATTGCTCTGATTAAAGAAAAGAACATAATTAACTTTGTTTCTACTTGGAAATCACTTTTGGTCTTTGTGTTTGAAATGGAAAAAAATGAAACTTTTATTTTGGGTTTTGCTGATTAGGTAGTTTTATTGTTATAGAACTAGATTGTTTATATTAATATATGTAAGTAAAAAGCTGAGGTTTGATGTTATTATCTTGTTCTATTGCACCAAAAGGAGTCAGAAGTCAATGCCTTTTCTTTCTTTTTTCCCTTTGCCCTAACTTTTCCCTTCCCCCTTTCCCTCTTTTATTTTCCCATTATTTTCTTTTGTAGTTTTGTACTTTGTTATATTTGGATAAACTAATAAAATTTTGAATCACTAGACAGTATTCAGAAATACTCCTGGACACCCTGACTGACTTCTCAGACACAGTTTTATCCCATCCAGGATAGGCTGAGTTAGTACCTGAAAATATGATGCTCAGACTGTTAGACTGGCTTTTCTTCTGAACAAAGGGATTTTTGAATTATGTGGATTAAACCTCAGTTTGTTAGCCCGAGTTCAGCCTATTAAAGACAGCAAACATAGTTTTAAGTTTTCAGATGCCTCTATCTTGTGAGGGGAAGAGATGAGTAGCATCTGCATATTGATGGCATTTAATTTTAAAACTCTGGAGGTATAGTGAGAACTCTGAATTTTAAAACTCCATAAGTCTTTTTCTTTCTAACTTCACATGAAGCTTGTGGTCAAAGCAAAGTTATGACAGCCCCCCCAGCAGAGAAATGACTACTTATGACACTGGAATGTGCCTTAAGAAGAAAGCTTTATATATTACAGCTTGCTGCAATTTTTCCAATATTTATTTCATGCAAGAGCTACTTTTGATGAATAAAAAGATGTATAGATAGGTTGATATATAATTTCCATGATCAGTTCTTAACTTTTTCATATTAATTCATCTAGACTGTACAGTGCCCTAAAAATGTATATATGATGGCTAATATATCCATGTTCATATACCTTCATAGACATAAGCACACAGGAAGAATATATAGTAGTTCTTTCAAGGCAGAACCAAACATTTGTTCAGCTTTTTAAAATATTTTTGTTTGAATGCCAATTTGTATTCTTCTGGGGAATAATAAAAAAAAAATTACCAAGGGCATATACCAGTTCCCATGTTGAGAAAACAACTGTTTTCCAAATGAACCTAGTGAGAAGATTAAATATTTTTTGCATTTACAGTATACAGGAAGATTTATAGCATAGACTTCTAAGCACACAATAAAAAGTTTATTTTTGTTCTAGGGTGAGAAGCTGTAAGTTATACAGTACAAAGATGCTGCTAAAAATGACATACCTACATCAGTCACAATTTGTCCCTATAATAAGCAACAGCACTTGCCTGTCTTATAATGCAGCCTACTGGATTCCGCATCACACTGCATTCTGCAACACCATCACCATGCTATTATCTTATAACATTGTTACCTGTCTGAGAAAGAGGGGAAAAAATGGGAATTTATATCAAATAGTATTCTACGTTTGTTTCCCAGCCTAACAAATGTTTCGTATTTCTTTCCCTTTCCTCTTTTCCCCTGAAGTTAAGATAGCACTTTTGTTTGAGGTGACATCATTTATTAATGTATTATTCATCTCCCTGAAATGATGGTTGCATACAGAGCTGCTACATGTTTTAAATAACGTGGCGCCTGACAGGTAATTGATTGCATGAGAAAAATGCTAAAAGAATTACACTGCGATGACAAAGTTTGAAAGCAAGATGCAAGCACCATCCATATAAAATTAGCTTACCACCCAAGCTTCGTAAGAGGAAGCTGTTTAGAGAGCTCCTGATCTGACTGCTATTGCTCAAGAAAGCAATAGATTATGACTTCTGCATAGCAATCTGTTATCAGACCACACTCAAAACAAATAACCATAGGCACCTCATTCGACAAGCACAAGAGTAATGCAGTGTAGTTTCCTGCAGAATGACTTTTCCCTGGAGCATTTATTTCTCCATGGGTCTGATGGACTTATTTTAGAAAGATCCTGGTTTACTGTGGTGGCAACTGTGGTGTTTATTTGTTTATTACATTTATATGCTGCCATTTCACTGTTGAAAGGACTCTAGGCAGTTTTACAAAAAGATAAAAAGATGACATTGCTAACACTGCAACGATCTTGGCTGAAGCCATTTTTGCTTCGTTTTCGGTTGCCACAGTACTGAGAAGGAGGGGGATGAGTGGTTTTAAGGTTAGACTAAACAATGAATTGTCCCGTGGGAACCAAGGTCATTGCTGCCTGATTTTTGGCGGGCTGAGCCTTCCGTTAGAAAGTCCGCCAAACTATTCTATCGAGGAATGTGATTAATGATATAGTGCTGGAGTGGGAAGTTCAATTTTGTAATATTGCAACGCTTGGAAGGGAACTCCAGACTTGGTTTCACTTTTGACTGTGCCAATACTTTGTAGCCAATAAATATGTTCTTTACTGGTCTCATCTATCAGAACCATGACAGACATAAAACAATTAAAATTCAGAAAGGTTAAATAGAGACTAAAAACCAAGAGGACAGACAACACTGAGGTGGGGATCATTTCTCTACGCCATCAGCCATTCCCAGAAGAGAGCACCCCCATCCGGGCCCCAGGCCAGCCATCAGAGCCAGTTTTTAAAGCTCTTTTGGGAGGCCACGAGGCTGTGACCTCCAGTCAGAGAGTAATTCAGTGGGTGGGGACACAGCAGAAAAGTCTTTTCTCCTGGACCCTGCCAGCAGAATTTTTTTGACAGATGAGATCTGAAGAAGGCCTCTTCTGCTGGAGGGAATACGATGGGCCAATCCCATTGGGATGAAATGGCTAAGATTCTCAGGGTTGCTGCTCCTCTTCTGGTGTCATACTAATCCAGCAGTACAATTAAAAATGGTCAGAGGGAAGATGGAGAGGGAAGGAACTGCCAATAAGAGCTAGACAGATCCCAGTCTGAAATCACATTGTCACCATGGCTGATATTAAAGTGATGCAAATCACTTTATTGGGAGACAATTAAAAACAGTTGTTGGCCTTGGCTTGGGTTACAGAAGACAGGAAGGTTGTGTCATTCATATGTGCCCATAAAGAATGATCAGAAAGGCAGCTCTGAATCAAAATTGGGAGATGTATCCTATAAATATCTTCCTTCCCAACTGGTAACAGTAAGAAATGAAGTTAATGAGGCAGAGTCCAATAGTTCTCAGGCTAGACTAAATTATAAAATAAACATTCGGTGGAGTTCCCCAGTTTCAAGGCTGAGAAGTGAATGAACAGGTTTCTATTGATTCAAAAGGCAGAAAGAGAAGGTCCAGAATATAAAATGTGTGTGTGTGTGTGTGTGTGTGTATGTGTGTGTGTTTATGGATTTTATCTTGTCTGAAAAAGGCAACTGACATAGGCAACTGTCTGTGAGTTTCTGCTGTAAAATAATTCCTGAATACGGATTACAATAAATGTCTGGAGAGTTGAGATTTATTGCTGGCTTGACAAGAAGTATTCTAGCAATCTGCAGATATGTTTGACATTCTGAATGTTGTAATCCCTACACATCCAGACTTGTCAAGGTAGGCAAACATTTGAGTTGAGGCCATATTTGAAATGTTGCCAGCTTCTGATAGGTCTATCCATACATTAGTTGGCATAATAGTGAAACATGTTTTGACTGCATTACTGTTTATATATTTCATTTAACAAAAAACATATACTTTATCAGCAGATAAATATAAACATAGCTACAGATGCTCATTCTCTTTTTTTCTGTTTTGAATATGTATATATTCAATATCAGCATCAACTGCCCAGAGAGAACCCAAATGAGACATGATCAAGGGGGGGAGGGGACTTGCATTACAACACCCATCTGCCATCTTGCTGATTTGGACCTCCCTGTGAACACTGCTGCCTGCTTGGGAGGCCATTCTCTAATTGTTTTTCTATGTCACACAGAAGGGTACTTATCCTTGACTATTACAATGTTTTACCACCTTCTCTATTAGAAAGAAGATTGAACAGCATCACTGTTCAGAAGAAGTACTCCTTTTTGTTGGAAGAACTAGGGGAAAAAAATTCCTTATATGCTTCTGTGCTGTTCTCAAGTTGATTTAATATCCTTCTCTTAACGCATTCGATTGCCAGTTCAGAGGAGAATAGCATTCTCCTTCGCTTAGATGACAGATCTCTGGATACTTCCAGAAGACTCAACAAATGTATTGCAATTACTGTTGCTATTAGATGGTCCAATACATCCAGCAAGCATCAGGTCTTGAAAGGCTGAGTGAACTGGACCATGGATATGATTCAAAACAAAAACTGTGAAAAGTATTTTTTTTTTCTTCCAGTATATAATTTTGTCACTAGAGGGGAGTGTTGGAAAATGGAAATTCGTTCTGCTCCTTCAGAAAACAGAAAGGTGCAACAAACATTCTCTGCAATTTTTCTCTCTTTTACAATAAATGCAGCAATTGGGATACCCGTTCCAATGAGTGGAAATGAGCAAGAGGAAATTTGCGAGTAAATGTAGAGGATATTGGAGATGGTGAGTGTTGGTGCAGTGATGACGAGTTGATCTTGACTTGATGGCACTCATCTAATGATCTCTGAATACAATCTGTCTTCTCAGGAAGAAGACGGGGCACATGTAATCATTAACAAAATGTATGTCATTAGGGCTGGGGTGTAACTAATGTCAAGGGAATCTTTGTCTGCTGGAATTCTCCTTGAGGGTGACAGAATCACAATGCCATTTCCTTCTCTGTATGCCCTGCCCTGGGGCTAGTTCATCTGCTGTCAAAGGTCAAAGACAGCTTTGCCCTCATCACAAGGTACCCAAACAACACAGCAGTTTGATGGTGAACTCTCACTTCATGCTGAATAGGTATATATTTAGTGATTTTATTAAAGCAGACAATCACATCTAATTTTTACTTACACCAGTCTTTGCAAATGAGTCTTCTTGTGGCTGTGTTATTGCTTCCACCTTTGCAAAATATCACCCCTTATTCCGGTTCTTGGTCATGTCAGCAGTATCCAAAAGGGGTGACCACATTTGCTCTGTGGTGACAACATCCAAAAGGGGCAACTACAAAGCATCTTGGGTCATCTTAAAAGTTAATTAAACATTTACAAGAATCATTCAGAAAATTCCCCATTCTTTTTTTTCCCCCGTCACAAATGCTTTTGAGGCAAATGTGCTCCATGTGATATAATTATTAATCTTTGCCATTTCACCCTGGTGAAGGAAATTACTTGATTTGATTTCATTGGCACACAACTTTGTCCTTTTATAACAGGTAAGAGCATGTGTGAAGATCACATGTACTCAGGTGAATAAATGTGTTAAGATTTTTTTTTTTTTCAAATTTTTTTTTTTTATTATTTTCAACATAAAAGAAAAAGCAATCACAAGTACATCACAATTGAGAAAAACCCCCTCCCCACCCCCCACCCGGACTTCCCAAACCTAATCCCAGGATACTATTCATCTAAAAGTAAGCTTATATTAATATCCCTAACTCCACAAAGTATAATTCTACATAAATAGGTGAAATATATGTATATATATAGAAAGAAAAATTTTTTTTTTATCTAAAAACCTAACCTATATTCCACCATTCTATGCTTATTTTGAATATAAACAATCCATCTTCTCCATATTGATAAAAATTGTTCATTTGAATGATCCTTCAAATAAGCCGAAATCTTTGCCATTTCAGCAAGATGCGAAACCTTCACTCTCCAGTCCTCTATTGTAGGTAAAATTTGACTCTTCCAATTTTGAGCTATCAGCAAACGGGCAGCAGTTAAACAATACAACATCAAGTTCGTTTCTTTTACATCCAAATTATGTGTAATACCTAGGAGAAACAACTGAGGCAAAAAAAAAATTCTTCTTTTAAAAACTTGTTGTAAGTTCCACCATAATTTTATCCAAAAAGCTTTAATAACCTTACAAGTCCAC
>NW_015387265.1:429064-445314 GCF_001527695.2 Protobothrops mucrosquamatus | reverse complement strand
AGAGCTGCATTATTTCATTGCGTCTAGACTTTCTTGTAAAATATATCACAATGTCTCTGGGTAGATTCTTTTGCTTTGCAATCCAGGAGTTTACCCTAAACACACGCTCTATTTCAAGATAGATTTCCTGGCCGCACGATAAAGCATCCCCAAGTGCATCTGCAATTACTTGTCTTAAATTCTCCTTAGGATCTTCAGCATGTGTTAAGATTATTCACCAAGTGCTACTGCAACTCTCAGGGATTTTTTTTTTGAATTTTCAGACAACCCTATGACTTTTGACTTCCTCCATCTTTTGAGAAGCTACCGCTGTTTATTCTACTTTTCTTCCAGTTTCTCTAGGGTCAGAGAAATGAATTCCTTCATTGGGCTGACTGGAAGAAACATAAATGATGTACTAGCAGTCCCCGACATAGGTATTTTCTCTGAACAAAAATTGGGTTGGGGTAGGAGGGAAGGGCAAATTCAGTGGTTGTCTGTCTGAATCAAAATGCTCCAGAAACCTGCCTATGATGGGAATGAGCTGTTTAGAAGAAACAGCTGTCCACCAGCTAAGTGGGCTCTTCTTTAATTCTGGGCAACCTCGCAGCCTGTCAAGTAGACCTTGGCTAAGCATTCTTTAGTGAGCTTTGGTGACCTCCAGCACTTGCAGAGGAATGTAAACCATGGAGTTGATGAAAACAGCACCTCCCAGGAGTTCTCTGTGTGGCCCCTTAGCTTGCTAGGCTGGGGGTCTGCAACCTTGACAACTTTAAGACTTGTGGACTTCAGCTCCCAGAATTCCTCAGCCAGCTAGGCAGAATGTGAGAAGATAAGTTTATGAGTCACACCTCTGGAGACAATGGGTCCCTGCCTTAAAGGAGCCTGTCACGCCAGCTCTTGGGCTTGCTTATGCTTTCTTACACACCCCTGTGCCCTTTCATAGAGCACAATGATAGGCGGGAGATATCTAATGAGGTGGTGCGTGTGAGAACACACAGTATAAAAGGCCTGAGGAATAGCTTCTGACTTCTTGTGGGGAAACATCCTTTCCCATTTTAACTTGCTGTATTGGCAACCTGCTGTTGCTGGACATACCACACCTTAGTGTGGTGAAGTTCAGCAACTATGGTTATGCCAAGAATGGATTTGCAGGAGGAACTGCATGGTTGCTGCTCCATTCTTCTACACCCCAGCCACTCCTTCATGCCCACAGCTGCCATTTTTCCATCTTCTTTCTATAGAATTAGTTGTTTTGGAAGCTTCTTCATTTCTATCCTGACAGTAAAGGATCTTCCTTAGTCTTGGACCTATGAAAGTTCATTTTAGCTCTATCCTTATATTGGGGCCTTAACAAAGCAGCAACCTGACTGTGGCATCTCAAAGTGATCAATAAACAGTAAATCAGGAATCTTCAAACTTGGTCCTTTTATGACTTGTGGACTTCAACTCCCAGAATTCCTCAGCCAGGCATGCTTGCTGAGGAATTCTGGGAGTTGAAGTCCACAAATCATAAAAGGTCCAAGTTTGAAGACCCCTACAGTAAATGAAAACTGCTGCTTGAATATGAGGGAGAAAGAAGTCTTTTTGTATGGCTCTAAATGTCCTCCTCCCAACTCATCCTGTAGGGATAAACCACCAAGATTATAAACCAAATGATCCCTTTTTCAACCCTCAAAGTAAATGGCTAACATTTTACAGCATTGAGTTCTAAAGTCATTATTTCTGGCAAGCCTCTCCCTTTGTCTCTGTTGCAGCTGCTGATTCAATTCAGAAGGATCCCTAGCTTTCAAAGCAGGTTTTTCAGGTGAAGGGGAGAAATTAAGGGAAAGACATTTCCATTCATTTTCTTTAGAGGATATTTTTTGGCAGCATCATGTTAGTGATTCCTGTGACTGTACAACCTCACATAAACAAATATAGATACACTCACGCACCTATACAACACACACACACATTTTTCTACTGTTTGGGTCTGTGATATTAGGCTACTGTTATTCACTATCCATGTCTGTATTTATCTGCAGCTTGGAACACAGTAATGTATTGAATATTGAATATGCCGTGCTAATGCACCCATCTTAAACTGATCAAGCTATGTGTATTGATGGATGTGGCTGGAGGATTTTGCTGGAGAATGTCACTGTATTTTCTAAAGGTAAAAACTGTTGCAGCTTTAATGGTTGGTAATAATTGAAGTTCCATTTTCTTATTTTTTCCTATTTAATAGAGAACAAGATAAGTTTTTTTCTTTTCTTTTAGCAATATTTTTTCATTCTTTTGCTTTTTTCTTCTTCTTCTTCAGCATTTCAGCATTTTTTCCTTTCCCCTCTTTGAGAAGAGGACTTTTAAAGTTTAGTTATTTATTGTTGTGTGACACAGATTTTGAATAAAACACCACTACTTCCCCAGTACTTAATTATGGACTTTTTTTGATACCTCAAAGACTCCCTTCCTTCCTTCCTTCCTTCCTTCCTTCCTTCCTTCCTTCCTTCCTTCCTTCCTTCCTTCCTTCCTTCCTTCCTTCCTTCCTTCCTTCCTTTCTTCCTTCCTTCCTAGTGTACTTTAAAGGGAAAGGCTTCAAAAGGCTGCTTTCTGAACTTTTTGTGCATTTATCATTCTCCTGTGTTCTTTTCCTTCTCAGCCATCTGAACTTTTTATGGGTTTGATTCTGTAGGTGTTGCAGCATATTAAATTTTTGCCAATATTTCTATATGATGAATTAAAAGGCCTATTCCCAGCTTATATTAAAGCAATTTTGAAAAATACTTTTAAAAATTCTATCAGTAACAGTCCAAAAATATCTAGTACTTAGTTTGACACCATGCCTGGGTTTGGTAGCATATTCCCAATGAATGCATGTGCCTTCAGATGAGTAAACAATTATTTTTGTTCTAGAAATACATTTGCAATGTTTGTTTTATTAAAGATATCAGTGGTTAATGACTCCTAATGCCAATGTTACAATGACTCAGTTGATGGCCAAACTTCTTTAGAGTTGGTATGATATTAGACTTTTAAGAGGGTGACTAATATAGTTATTAAAAAATAGGCCTCACTGATTCCCTGTGCCATTTCTGATTGAAGCAAGCAACAGAACTGTTTTGTATGAACAAGACTGCATTTTAGGGAAAGAACTGGCTCGACTATGACATTCAGTAAATGGATTTAAATAAAAACCTATTTCTGTTTCCAAAAGATGACTTCTATCAATATACATAGGAAGAAAGTTCTAGAGGAATTTAAAGATCACCTTGGAGAACATCAAAGAAAAAAGTGAGAGAGGTCAAGTCAAGAAACAGGTAACACAGAAAGTTCAGGAATGCTATTTTATTGTTGTGGTGTCTGGTAACATATTCTTGAAAGCCTGTTCCAGTTTCTCTCTGTCCCATTTTATACTAAACACAATCAAAGTGGTTTGGGTTTTTTTTGAGTTTCTTTCTTGGGCTTCTTCGGATTGTGCTGACACTTTCACAAATCTCTCTATAATGGTTCTCTCATTCTTTTCTCAAAATGACTTCTCCTTCATAATTCTACCCCTTATTATTTTATATAATTCTACCCCTTTTATATAAGGGGTAGAATTATATAAAATCTGGTGTATTTATATGTTATAGATAAATAATGTAATGGTTTTTCACTTTTTGAGAAGAGGAGATGATCGGCTAGTACCCCTAAACTGCATCCAAAGGAGGTGGAAAAGAAGGTGATGGGATGTGTAGGATAGTTGGAAAGGAGGAAGGAGGAGAGAGGTGTGGGTAGGAGGGGAAGAAGGAAGAGGGAAGGTAGGAAGGTTGAAGGAGTGAGGGGGGATGCAGGGGGGGGGACCGCCGATCATTTCTGAAAATATATTGACTAGGTTTTCTTTTTGTTTTTTAATGAAATGCGCCACATTTGTATTTGTTTATATGTTTATTTGAAAATTAATAAAAATTTGCAAAACCAAAATGACTTCTGAATTCTTTTACAAACTCTTTAAATTTTCACAATAGAACCCTTGCATATTGCTAAGAGTTTTGGGACATTTCTGTGAAGTAGAAACTCAATTTCAGTGGGGCATTTGGCCAAGTCTCTACTGCAACTGACTCTTGTTCTGCATGTCTTGAATTAAAAGTGTGGCCATTAACTCATTAATTAAGAATAATAATTAATTTATTCACTCCTCTATCTTTCAGCTTCACATTTCAGGGGAAAATCCAAATGGCAATGACATCAACTATCATGTCTAGGCTTCTCAGGTTTTACATAACAAATAATTCATTATAGAATGAAAAATAGACTAGCTATATAATACTGCTTGACTGGAGTGGTTGAGAACTACAATTGTTCAGCAATTTTAGATCTACTATAATTCACCAGTGACCAGAATGTTCTTTTAGCTTCTTATAAGGAAGGTAAAGGATGATGCCACTCCCTTTCTTTTTGTAGCAGTGACTTTGCCATCTTGGTACTCTTCAGATCTGTTAATTTCAATTCCCAGAGTTCCCTGGGAGTTGCCAAGAACCTAGAGAATTGAAGTTCAGACATCTGGAAGTTTCCCCGGGCCTCTGCTATACAGAGGCTGCTGCTTCTTGACTGCAGTGAGAGATGGATGCCCAAGCAGCTTTCTTTTACTGAGAGAATATATGACATAAAATCCTTACATTTTAACCAATAGCACAAGGTTGCTATGAGTGTTATCATATTTTCAGCTGTGGAGGCTTTCATAAAAAGCTTAGCATTCCGTTTAAATGTAATTTTCTGGAATCATGAAACAAATTATTCTACCCAGGGGAAACTGACATTGCTCTGTTGCTGGATGTTACTTTGATATTGTATTCAGCACTGTTAGTCGTTTACAGCCCCACCGCATCATCTTGTCTTCCTATGCCTGCTCCCGTCCTTCAAGTGATGAGGGCAAGAGGTGATTTGTTCAAATCCTTCTTGTTTGTCCATGATGAAACTGTATTGATTTCTGTGAATGATAAATATTGCATTATGTGCTGCTTATGGCAAGCCATTTGTTGATGGGACTGAATTATCTTTGAGTATTTCATCCTGTCTCTCTCCCCACTTCCCTTCATTCCTCCACCTCAGCCATGATTGGCTGTCTAAGAAATCAGATTCTCCACAGCCGACTTCAGCAAGCCTTTTTGCATTATTTGATAAATGTCTGCAGTTTGCTGCAAACATTGGAGGAGACAAACACAGCCTGCAGAGCGAAGGACAAATGTGATTTTAAGGCATCTCACTCAGATTGCTAGAGTGGGCTCTAATGAAGCAAATGCACTCTATTGTACAACCAATCTCGCCTTTTTCCCCCTTGCCAGTTACTTTGGAAGCTCAACACAATCCATTCTTTGATTGTCACACACAGGTCTCTGATGGTGAAGCACAATGCCATTCAAAGTACTGCGTTGGCTGGATTGAGCTGGGTTTTTAAATGTTAATTGTATTTTGACAGTTCTGGATGTGACACACATTTTGATAATATCTGGTTCCTGGTTGACAGTGAGAGGCATATGAAAAGAAGAGTAACCCATAGCTATTGTACAGACTGACCAGGAGTCTGGGAGAAAACAACAGAAGAAGGCCAATATATTCAGCTAAAGATACATCAAGGTCTTTTAATTATCAACAACTTTGTTTCTAGGAAGCTAAGAAACTAAATTGATATCTAATATGTGGTTCTGTGGTTCTGACCAATGATGCAGTACCTTGATGTTCTCTGAAGATCAAGCCCAAAGAGTCTTTAAATGGAACTTGAACTTAGAGGCTCTATATTTAATGTCACCTTTTTGTGCTAGATACACAAGTGATAGTGTTTGGGGGTGAAGAAAGGATTAGATGGATGATGGATGGATGCAGAAGAAATTAAAGCTAGAAATTGCAATGTTCTGCAAAAGTCTTGATGAAACTTGTAGTAGGGCTTAAATATATGCATTCATAAAAACGGCCTCCAGCCATAGAAAATGACTTCATCATTTTGGGTACTTTTTATGCATTTACAATTTCATTAGACAGAATCCTAGCTACAAATAAATAAAATATTTTTGTTATGCTTGATAATCTGAACCTGTAGTACTCTATTTTTGGTATGAAATGACATGTTTCATTGAGAAAAGCGAACCTTTTCCAAGGCTGTTTTGTTTGCTTATTTTTACTGGTCTCAAGTGAGTTGAAATGGATTGCCTTTTAGAGTTATTGCTCAGGCTCTCATAATCATCTAGATTTATTCTGATGGGAAGGGAGGCATTTTCATATACAGGCCTTAAAAATATTCATAATGATTGCTTGCATTTTGACACCATTTGAGCAGTTAGACCTCTTCCATAATGGTGGGTAAACTTGGTCAGTTTATTTCCTACACATAGGAAAACAAAACAGAACAAAAATTCTAGCTGTCTTGCAGTCACAACTCAACTGATATTTAGTATGATATTTTTTTCCAAATACTACATGAACAAACCCATTTGAGATCATTATCAGAGTACTGACCAAACAATCTTTTGCTAACTGTGCCTGTCATGGGTCAGAAAGTCTTAGGACATTTGTGTGATAACATGAGCAGTACCTTTCAATAGCTGTTAAGTGGGCCAACTGGTTTGCAAAGTTGAAAATTCACTGTAGCAGTATTTTGGAAATCAGTGCTATAGTATATTAAAATCACATTATTAAAACCTAGTTTTAACACAGTTTTCTTCTGGCAAGTAAAGGAAGGTCTGATTCTAATAGTGTTTTGATGCTCGTCCAATTTTTAAGGTGATCATAGCTGTAAAAGTGCCACATTCATCTGAATTTATGTATTTGTTTTATTTTATATTTATTTTATATATGCAATTTTGTTTAGATATTCTTATAAGCCGAATTCTAGATGTATTTGGGAAATGCTTTTATCAATGGAGAAACTGTATCGTAATTCTTCCATGGTCATTATAACCATTTGAAAGCACACCTGCAAAGTTTTACTTATTTATTTAATTTATTTATCAAATTTATATACCGCTTATCTCACCCAAGTGACTCCGATAAGTATACAAATAAAAGTCATGCAGCCATATACTGTAAAAAAGACATAGGTAACAACAAAGTTAAAAACAGAATTAAAAACAAGTTAAAAAGATTAGAAAGATTAGAAAGGTAGAGGAAGCGTTCACAAACTCTCAAGCATCCCCAGGGTTACATCCCACTCTTAGACTCCCATGCCAGTTGGTAGAGCCAGTCTTGAGCTCTTCTGGAAGGCCAGACAAGTATGGGCCTGTCTCACCTCTGGAAGCAAGATGTTCCATAGGGCTGGGGCATCAGCAAAGAAGGTTCTTTTCCTAAACCCTGCCAGTTGAAATTCTTTAATCAAAATTATAAGTAAATTCTTTAATTCTTTGTCTTGTTTAAGAAGAGAATCCATAATTAAGATAACGTTCTTCCTAACTGCAATGACTGGAACATTTAGACCCAAAAATAAATGTGAAAGTTCCACATCCGATATGGGATCACCCCTTTCTTTCCTCTCTCTATAAGTTTAAAAATATATATCAAGTGGTGAGTTCTTTGAAGAAAGAGGACAATCTAACAACTTCATTTGAAATTCATTGTTCATCAGTTTCCTTGGCTTTGGAATTAATAGTAAGGATGTGTTATTTTGCACGCCACAATCAATCAATCAGTCAATCAATCAATTGATCAAGCTGATAAATAGCAACACCCTCTCCCCCACATATTATTTATGCTTGTTTTCTGTAACTTGAAAAGTAATGGGACTGGACAAAAAGTTGTTCACTGACATTTACGAGTTCTGCATTTTTCTCAACTGAGTGTTGATCACGGTTATACTGTGTAAGAATACTCAGGGGTCTAAACTTGCCACTTGGCTCAGCTCAGTAAAAAGCACTTGGGTGTGAAAGTTTACTTTCTTAAAATAATGACATTAGTATTTTAGCATAATGGTTCTTGCACAGAAGATATTTCACCATGCATCTTACAGAAAGAAATTGCTCTTGAGAGCTGGAACTACGAATCAGCACCCCAGTGTGATTTTTTAAAACTCCTGTTCTCTCATTAATTTGACTAAAGAATGAAATAGTAATTACTAACATTTTTTAAAATTATGAGCTATTGTTTAGGGTCTTATCCAGATCGCAACATATTTAGTTGGCCCATAACACAACAAATTCATTATTTTGTCTGATGGGGTTACTATTTTTTATATATAGCACTTTGCATGGCCCCCCTTCCGGAGCCGTGGTGGTGCAGTGGTTAGAATGCAGTATTGCAGGCTAACTCATTGCTCACTGCCAGGAGTTCGATTTTGACTAGCTCAAGGTTGACTCAGCCTTCCATCGTTCTGAGGGAAATGAGAACCTAGATTGTTGGGAGAAATGTTGTGACTCTGTAAACCGCTTAGAGAGGGCTGTAAAGCACTGTGAAGTGGTATATAAGTCTAAGTCCTATTGCTATTGCTATTAAGGGAAGAGATGGCATAGACTCATAGTAGGCAAAATCCAGCATTTGACAACTCATCATTTGGTAGCTGTTTGATAAACCACTGCTTGGCAAATCAGCATCTAACATTTGGTAATTCTCCTTTGGCATCAATAAAATGCTGTACACAGATTTATTTTTATAGAATATTTCCTAATCTATATAAAGTGTTAATCATCATAGTGGGGAGATCAACAACGAATTGAGTCTGCTGGCATTCCTCCTTTGCTGGATTTTTTTTGGGGGGGAAGAAACAATATTTGTTTGTGAAGGTAAAATACAAAACAGCATGGAATATCTAGATATGAAAGTTGTACATAACATCAGACTATATATGAGAAAGTTGCATATGAAAAAAAATAAATTGGGGTAGATACATTTCAGTAAAGTACACATTAGGAAGAGTTGTATAGAAACAAATCTTGGATCATTTGAATACGAAAAGCATCTACATAAGCAGAATATAAAAATGCATCTATAACACAGTGTATTGAAGAAAGAAAATCATTCAGTTGTGAAGGTTTTGTGTAGTTCTTAAAAATTGATTTGATGAAAACAACATGTACCATTAAAATGAAATAGATTTATAGTCATATGCATATTCCTGACTAGAGTTAGTATGACAAGCTGCTTAGCATGATTGATCCCAGAGGCTTTAAACTCATTTCAAAAATCATCTAAGAGGAAGAACAATCCCTGTTTTAGTTCTTGGGGGATAACAAATTCCAATCCTCATTGTACAACTTGATGTCTCCTATATTTTTTAAATTGTCCAAGACAGTATGCATTCTAAAGTATCTAGAGCAGGGGTTCTCAACCTTGGCAACTTTAAGACTTGTGGACTTCAACTCCCAGAATTCCTCAGCCAGCAAAGCTGGCTGAGGAATTCTGGGAGTTGAAGTCCACAAGTCTTAAAGTTGCCAAGGTTGAGAACCCCTGATCTAGAGGACATCAGACTGAGAAACATTTTAAGGCATCCATGTTGATAGGTACTTCAACCATGCTTCATTTCCTACTGGCATTCCCTTCACCGCCCCATATAAGGAATGGGCTGATGGTCTTTTCCCTTGGCTCCATTTGCTTCCATAGAACTATGAAAGGGCTGCAACAATCAGAAAAATCACTGAAGAGGAAAAATAATTTTTCCTCTCCCTACTATAGAAAATAGAAAACGGGGATGAGAAAATATTTTTTCGTCTAAAGCAGGAAAATAGCTCGAGCTATATCTGATGCAGATAAGTACACTAATAATGTTGATGATGCAAAATGCATTTCACACATCTGTTTCTATTCCCTGCACACAGCCAGTTGTTAATTTCCAGGGAATTCCTCATCTTTCAATCATGGCTGAAATAACCAATCTGTACAACATTTTGCATTATAGGAGAGCTATTATATGAACAGGTGAGAGAAATCCTGAAGGGACAATCAATACCATTAATATATGGTCTGTGTCAGTAAGGAGTCAGTGGAGGAGGAATGTGATCACTCCAGGCTTCTTAAAAACAGAAACTATTTTGTTCTATAGGGTAGGCTAACAATCATTTAACAGTTGTTGTGGATCAGCCCTGCTTCCTCCTGCTTGCCTTCCAATTGCTTTACGATAGCTACTGATATCTTGTTGGATGTATGTTTCTCTCTTGTTCCATGTCTTGCAAATACAGCCCAGTTTCCTCAAGCAATTTCTGCTATTGATTTGAGAGATAAATGTTTTGCTCCCAAAGTCAGAATCCCCTTTGCTTGACATGTCTTACCAATGTCGTTTGGAATAACTAAGTTCAAATATTCACCTACCTTAGAATGTAAAGCAAAACGGAAGCTGGTTGGTTTTTTTGTACTGTGCAAAATGCACACTGCAGTTGTTGCTGGCCTAACTGCCTCTCACCCTTGATCAGGTGACAGTGTTGAACATGCTGCAGATAGATTTTCATGACCAATTTATGTATCAGTCATTATGTTGATAGATTATAGTAGTTAATTCTGTCAATGATGATTTCTAAAGGGTCCTGTTTTGGATTAATTAATAGGTCAGAGCGACTATTTTGCAGCCATTGGGGCTTGCCAGTGAGTTTTCTCATTACCATAAGATGTGTTACAATTGAGAGCTCCGTTGACTCTGCTGTTGTTTTTAGCTTTGACTATATAATGCACAGCAGAGCTCTGTTGTATATGGTATATGCAGTGAAATACACAAATTTTGATGGCAAAAGCCTGAGGTTTACAGCCTTATAATTACAATAAGATAAGATAGTATTGTGGACAAACAGGGATATATGGATCTTTGAAGCTCTTTTTCCGAAGGAACCACCAAGTTCCCTTTGCAGCTCCCTAAATAACAGGGTGTTTTTCCCCCTTAGCTTTCTTCAGCCTGGTCCCTTACAGAAATATTAGGCTGCAACTCTTGTAATCTCAATTGGCACTTGGTAAACAGAATGGGAAAGTTTATTTATATAGCTTTAGTTTATAATTGGTAAAATAAAACTATGATTGGAAATTGTTTTAAGTGAGGTCATGTTCCATAATGTCTGAGTCCTAAACAAACTCCAGGATTCATATTTTTAGTGGTCCTCAACAATTGACCATAGAGTACATTTCTAAATTGGTAAAGTTAAAGAGAGTTAAAGGTTGCATCATAGTTATCATAATAAAACCCTCCGAAATGTGTTTAGTCTGTGCTTACAGTACATCACTGAATCTAAATAAATAGTTCTACATTTGTAATATTATCTGTGCTCCTAAACACAGTGACCATGCCTTCATGTAAATAATTCATAATGCTTATTTTACGCATCTAAGTTTTGAATTTTAAATGAGGAGACTCTTGAGTACTGAAAGGCTGTGTGTGTGTTTTTAAAATTGCATTCCAATACAGGTAACAAAGAGCCTTGTGGTATCTTAGACTAGCACGTTCATTATTATATATGCTTCCACGGACTAAATCTCCATCACACAGAGTTGAGTGCACACACATAAACTTTCTAATATGTGGAATGGAAAAATAACTCTGTGGAACGACATGACTTCAAAAGGATCTTGTAGGGCTTCGCTTGCTGTAATATCAAGGTGTACTAGTTCTTTAAAAGGCTGGCAGAAATCAAAGCCTTTTGCTTAGCAGCAGATCCAACTGCAAAACTTACATGCCTCCCTCCTTTCTGGCTGCCTGTGCATGCTGTTCAGCAGATGTTATCAGACTGAATTTAGTTTTGTGCGATGGTAGATCCCCTCCCTCCCACCCCATCATTCATTTTCTCCCAGTGTCTATCTTTTCATCCAGGACCAATCTCCTTTTGCTGCTATCCCTGAATGCTGAGAGGAGGAACCGTTTGAAGGCTTTCACCCATGAGAGACAAGGAAGATTGAGATTCATCTGACACTACCAATTCAATCCCCGCTGGCAAGAGTTCTGCTACTTTATGTGTTAAATTCTAGGATTTCCTTGAAACTGAAAAGGGGAAGTGGATCTGGAAGGTGTATAGCGGCAAACAAACCCTGCCTCAGCACCGCTGGCTACGGAATACAGATTTTCTTCAGCGGGATTCATAGAGGATAAGAGATACACGCACACACACACACACACATTCTCTCTCTTTCCCAGCTTCTTAGCGACTGGCTTTAGAACGGAAGATTCTTTCAGAACCATAAGCCGAGGACAGCTCCTCGGGGCTAGCCTAAGCGAGGCACTTCGGGGGGGGGGGGCGCGAAGCTTGCGTGTGCTGTATGTTGCGCGCGCGTGTGTGTGTTTCGGGGATTCAGGAAATCAACCCCTCAACAATATCCATTCATTATCAAGTGGTGTAAGAGGAAATCAGGAGACCTGCAAGAGCCACAGGAAAAGCTTGCTGAGTTCCACACAGAAGGACGGGCATTCTGCTACGCTCAGGTGAATGAATGAAACATTATATACCTGTCTGTATAACCCCCACTACGAACTGCTTCTTAAAGTATGCAAGACCCATGCCCGTCCTGATTTTGGACAGAAGGAAGAAACGAAAGTGAGCTTTTCTGTTTTTAGACTGAAGGAAAAGGAGAGGGAGTTTTAAAGAACACAAAATCTTAAGGAATTGAGCAACACAAGAACTGCAAATAGCTTCTTGCCAAGCTTCTCAGAAAGTGAAGATTTTGTGAACTGGGGTAATGTGGATTTTTTTTTTTTTTTTTTTTAAGAGGAACACCAGGAGGAGAAAATTTTGGCAGAGCTTCGCCTAATCCTTAAGGGTGAGTTCTTCAATTTCCCTTTGCATTAATGAATGGACAAATCCCTTGAGATTGCCTGAGAAATCGCTTTCCTATCCCAGCAGTATATGTGTGTCTATCCGTCTATCTGCTTGCCTGTCTGTCTGTCTCCCTCCTCCTTCAAATTTGAACTGGTGGTGATTTTCTTGTATTGTAGGATTAGTGATGCTCCACTCTGAGGAAATAGCAGCTCGCCAGGCTTGCAGTTAGCAAGAGGTGTGCAGTTCTGCATTTGTGCATCTTTGTAATGAGCTATTGCTGCCCCCCCCCCCTGCTTTCTTCCTGACTTTAGTGACAGGAGAACTCACCACATGTGAAGAACTTTGCTGTGTTTGAGGGCTTTGATGTTTGCAGATATGCTAATGAACATATCAGCACTGCCAGTGGGATTGGTCAGGCAATGAAATATGAGCACAAGGGTCCTGGTAATCACTTGCACTGAATCACTGAGATTGCAGGGTTGAGTGGGAAGGAGAGGTGGGAAGATCTTCCCTTTAATAAGGCAGTCAATCTAATAAGACTTAAATAAAGAGAGACCAAAGGAGTGGTCAGACTTGGGCAGACCAAAGGAGTGTTGCAAAAAAGGAAGCCTTATTCCATCAAATAAGAAAGCAGCGTTGCATTTTGCCCATTTGGTATTTTTTTTTAAAATAATGCATGTATATTGAATTGTGGTTTTTTAAATTATTGTCTTAAGCCCCAGTGCTTTAAAAGGGTCCAAGGAGAAGAATGTCTGCCTCCATTTGGGCTGCAGCAGGAAGACACTTAAACAAAACTGCTTTCCCAGCAAATAAATAAATGAAGCCAGCATAATGGAGAAGGCTGCTTTTTGCTGTTTGGTAAATACATGTAAAAAAAACGTTGGAGAAGGAAGAGAGAGAATAGGAATATGATAAGATTCAGACAGTGTTTGGATGTGGTAGTACTTTGAGATGGTTATAGTATGGGGGCGAGTTATTTCAATTGTTCTCCCTACCTCTCTTCTAAGTTAATTGCATTAATAATTTCCATTGCTACCCCTTTCCCCCACAGCACTGTGGCTGGTTTTTCCCTTGATGCTTTATGCTAATTTGTCCTCAGAGTAGATTTTTTTTTCTCCACTGCTTTTACTATAGATTGTATCTGGAATTGAAAATAATGGTTCTGATGTTTTGTTGCCTCAAAGATAATGCTCTGAAACACCTCTAGGCTATGATAAACCTTTGGCCGTTTTGCTTCAGTGACTAAATAACAAAATCATCTGTTTAACTTTTGTCCAGCAACCACAGCCTGGAATTATTTAATTTTTATGGGAAGAAGATGAATTTGAATACTTTTCACAGCAGGCTAATCTGCTAAGGTGAAAGATACCATTTAAGCAAATAATTACACTGTTAGTCAATGGGCAGAGCTGTCTAACTTAGATACCTATTTATTCCCAGCACCACTTTTGAGGGATAGATTTTTCTAGATTTGTTTGTTGCTAACCCAGAAGAAAGTATGACTAACTTCTATTTGTCATTATCTGTATCTGCTACACAAGTGTAAAGGTCTGTGTTTTCTCTGCAGAAAGTAAGTAACCACTGTCTATAATTGGATCAGTTGGTATGTCATACATTGGTTATGAATTGGTGTTAGAGGGGGAAACCAAAAATCTCCACTTGATGGCGTTTTAAGATTAAGGGCATAATGTGAGAGACTAAATCGTGCCTTTTAAAAGTGCTGCTGCTTTTAAAGTGTTTCTTAGGATACGAGAGACCAAAGGTTTGCTTCTGCACCTAAGTCTATCAAAAATATTGTGATACTTTCCTGGGGCAGGATTGTTCTCTCTGAATTAAATTTTCCATGATAATTTGTTTTGTAATAAGTTGTGCCCATTTTAGCCCATAACCCCCCCCCAAAAAAACCCCAACCTACCAGTAATTTAGTAAAATTACTAAAAACCTTTGGTAATCATAGATTTCAAATATAAGCTGCTGCTGGTATTGACTCATCTTTGGCATTGAGCTAAAAGAAGCTCTCACAAGGTAGTGCTGAAAGAAATAGCAGAATGGGTCATTTTCAGCATAGTCAATGGATAACAAGCTTCTTGTTGTAGTGACATTCACATGTGCCATAATTCCTGCCTCACTTAAATTCAAAAGGTCTATCTGAACATGTATTATTTAATCAGTTCTACTATTACATTAAATGGAGTGCATATAATCTAAATGCTGCTTCCTAGAAGGAAGTTTTGATGCTTTGCAATCGGAAGCAGCCCTGCAGATATTCATTAAACTATATTAGGATTACAGATAACTAGCAGTTGGAATATGGGTTGTAGAAAGAAAAATACATCAAGGTTATTTAGCTTTTTTAAGACTTCAGCGTCTTCACAGATAGCTTAGAGTCTCAGTTCCACCTTTCATGCATATTTCATCAGAGGTGCTCAGTGGATCTCTGAGGATGCAAATTATTGGCTGTAGAACTCTTATTAGCCTTAGATTAGAACAAGTCCAATGAAGAAACATTAGATCTTGTGGATTTTAGAACACTGAAAGTTGCCTAGGAAAACTTTATGAAAGATGACAAACATTTCTAATAAACGAAATAAAGAAGGACACAGATGTAAACAAAGATAACTAGGAGGTGATATGACAGATATCTTTAAATATTCAAAATGTAAAATCTATTGTTCCAGAGTGCAAAACATCAAACAGATGCATTTTGTATACAAGATACATGATTTTGCATAAACACTAAAGTTTAACAATGGAATAAAGTATTGTAGAATATTTACTTATCACATTCATATGGCTGCCCATCTTACAGGAATGACTCTGGGCGGCATGCAGCAATCAATAAAAACAACAAATATATAAAACATATTAAATATTTATAAAAATATAAAACCATTATACAAAATGAAAAGACCCTATAAAAATTTAAAATCTACAAGCCAAACAGCAAACGTAAAAGATAACCTACAATGGAACCATCTAAGAATATGGTATATTCATTAGATGTTTTAAGGAAAGGCTGAAGATACTATTGTCTCAGCAGAGCATGGAATATAAGCTCTTTGATTACCCCCTCTTAGGATTCTGTTCTGGCCACCTGGTCACTCCAGACCATATTTCCACTCCTGGTCGGATCAGCCTCATCAGCATTAGCAGATGAATAGAAAAGCTCAGCATCATCTGCAGGTGGTATGTGTGTATGTGTGAAAATCGGCAGGATGGCAGACAAAGTGCTATGTTGCCAGCCAACACAGCCAGAAGCCAAATCATTTGAATGTGTATGAAGCATCAACACAGGTATAAAAGAAGTGGAGCTCCCATTGCATGGCTCCATCTACCATCTTGCTAATTTTGCAAGATGCCTCCCTCTGTGATGGCTCTGAAAAAATAGAATAAGAACAGAAGCCGGTTTTTTTTCAAAGTCACTATCCTGAAATGGTTATAGGTAACAAAGATGATTAGGGGACTGGAGGCTAAAGCATATAAGGAACGGCTGCTGGAATTGGGTATGTCTAGTTTAATGAAGAGAAGGACGAGGGGGGACATGATAGCAGTGTTCCAATATCTCAGGGGTTGCCATAAAGAAGAGGGAGTCAAGCTATT
>NW_015387265.1:408041-428554 GCF_001527695.2 Protobothrops mucrosquamatus | reverse complement strand
TGTGTGTGTGTGTGTGTGAGAGAGAGATTCATCCTTCACTTAAAAAAAAACCCTGGGCACTTGAGATTTCATGGTGGTTCTTTGCAAGGTGGGTGTCACTGTCATTTGAAAATTGTGTTGCTCTAGTTAGCAAGAGGCTATCAAAAATTTATTTCAAGACTTCACTGCATTTGGCAAGAGCAGAAATAAAGGCTGACTTTCACCTTCTTTCTTGCTCCCTCTTCTGACACTAAGATGCATTGGATGGGTTTGTTTTATTAGCACATGTTCACTGTCAGAATAACCCTACTCCTCCCCTTGCTTCTCTGCCTGTCAATCTTACTCTGAATTCCTCTGATCTGTCTATCTTAATTGCTGAATTGTCAGTGCTTTTAATTTTCAATGAGATCAAACAGGGGTCATGAGAAAATAGTGGCAGAAGGCTATGAGGAATACTGTACAGAGCTAAGCAAAGGCAGGTTGTGATCTGTACTATCACTCAAGATATATCCTAATTTTCTTCAAAGACATGGAAATTTAAGCCAAAGTCTTACTAACCATCTGATTTCAGTGGTGCACTCCACTTTAAGAACTGATATCGTGAGGCAATTGGTTGCCAGTCTTAACTGATAACAAGTTCTCTCTTGAGTCCTTGAATTTTCATAACAGATATTAACAGTAGGATCAACAGGTAAGATCAACAAGATGTTGATCAACAGATCAACAGCACCATATGCCATATTCAGTGATGATAACTGGCTTTTATGAATATTCTTTCCAATTGCCCATGCCTATTTAACTGGTGTCAAGGAATAGCACCTGTATTATAAGTATGTTTAAGGATACGGGGTGGGTGGGGTGGCTATTAATTTGATACTAAAAAAAATCTTAGACCTATTGGCTCTTTGTTTTCATTCTGATGAAACAGGTTTTATAATGAAGTTCAGCCAAAGGAGTGTCATTGTAGTGATCGCGGTGAAACTAACAATGTAAACAAATCGGAATATTCTGCAGTGATAAGACTATCCTAGCTTTCTCAAGGATTAGTGCAGCTGGAGAAAATGGTATCGATCTAAAGGAGGAAAAACAAACACTGACACAACTCACAATTTGCAGCCACATAAATGAGGTAGTAGCTCCATCCCTTTGTACTATTAGCATGGGAAATCAGGTTATTTAAGATTAATAGTCTTTAATCACATTATTGGCAAGTTTTATTTCTGAGAGGAAATAAAAAACACTCAGAGAAACTGCAGTTTGTAGGTTACAATGTGGTCCAGAAAATAGGATTTCTAGCATTTTTCCCCAAGTTCGATGTGAGAGAAGCATATTATAGAGGGATTGTAATGGACTCTGGAATGATCATACACTTAGTGTTTCCTAGTGATTGGTTTATTTCTATATACCTTGTGCTGCTGATAATGCATATATCACACAAAAGCAAATGTACAGAAATCTGCAACACATTCAAAGGCTGAAACATTGGTGCACATGCATTCACTATATATACAGTAATGTTTGTGGGGGATGCATGCAATTTTTTCTTTTTACAAGGAAATGATGTCTGTGTAAATTATTTGGCATGTGTGACAGCAATTCTGAGGGTGACTAATACATATCACCACAGTATCTATATCCTTACTGACAGAAGTATAAAATAGACAAGCATATATTTCTACTTCATATGCATTTATTCTTTCTGTGAGTTAAATATTTTCCATACAGTTCTTTGTTTCAGTCTTCTCATATTGAGAATCACACTTGTAACATTTTGGGATTTTGATATTAGGGTTAGTATATTAACCTCACTAAAATCTATGTATGGAACAGCAGGAAAAAGGACTCACAATTTATAGTACAAAATGTGTACAGTCTCCAAACCAGATCAGAGGCAAAATATGTCGTTTCTTCATATAGATAGAATATTTTGGCCCTTTTTGTCCCCATAATTCAAATAGCCTTCATGATGCTTGTAAATTATTTAATAATAATAATAATATCAAAACATTATGGTTTAATTGGAGATATTATTTATTTGCATCAAAAAGCTAGGTTTTCCACTGCCATGCATGAGCATCCATGAAGTATCTGCTGTAGTACAATTATAACAGTAGCTAGATGCAACCTATCTCTAATAGACTTTTAATTGGCTTACATGTGTTGAATGATGGGTGCATTATATATTGTTTCAGCTGCCATTTTCCTATAGGGATTTATAAGTGCCTGGCAAAATAAATAGAAATGGCCTTTGATTCTGTATAAGGAGGGGTAAAGTGCTATGTTTCTTCTTAGTCTACAGCTATGGAGATCCTGTAAAGCAACTCTTTGATGTTGCTGAACTCTGTGATGGATAATGTCCATTTATTCTCCTAGTAATGCTGGGATACTGTGATGGACCAATTTACTCAGTGATTTTATTGGGGGATTGGGGGATGAAGCACTGCTTATCATTGTCCAATGCCATTCATGTTGGCCTTGTCCATAGTAATGGTAAGAAATAGCTATGTACATAATGTAACTGGAACTTAAGTCAAATACCATGCAACAGAGTTGCTCAAAATGATTTCATGAGAGCGACAGTGATTTGTAACAACAGAAGCAATTGAACTTCTCCTTGGATGTTTATGCTGCAAAAATCTGAATGACCATTAGAAGACAATATCGTAATACAGAAAATTCTAACTCTTTGTTGTCACAGAGTTTCCTGTCAGATTCAAATTCTTTGCTCTTTGCTGTCAAATTCTAACTCCTTCCTGTCTCTTTTGCTAAATCTTTGCTGTCATTTAGTAGTGGTCTAGTGATTTGTAGCTCAGATCTGGGAGCCCTGCCTTAATTGTCTCGGTTACAGTAACATTAGATTTTATAGAGCCAGCTTTCTAGAGTAGCTGGAGAAGTCACTTTAAAGAATACCAGGCTAATATTATGCTCTTTGATGTTGGAGCTCAGTGGGAGGCACTCTAGTTGGAAAAGGGGAAATTCTTGGAGAGATCTATACTTACAGTATATGATTTATGCTTTGAAAAGCAGTGTGGTTATTTAGTCACCATGGCACAATGTTTCTTTCCCTTCTCAGATCATTCCATTAACATGTCAGAATATGCCACAACTCCACCTGACACCTGAAAAACCCACCAGAGAATTTCCAGACTAGTATATAAACACCAGGATAAAAGATGCTTCATTCTGAATGTGGCTACTGCTTGATCGATAGCTCTCTTTTCCTGTGAAAACAGCAATCCAAATTATTGTCTTTCATGGCTGGATTGCTGAGCACAGCTGATGAATAATATATGAAAATATTCAGGTAGTATATAAAAATATACAGTAGAGGTTAAGCCAAATCATTTTATATTGTCATATTTCATGCTACAGGTATTCATACAACACTATAGTTAGTCCGAAGCTTAAAGAGCCACAATAATTTGGCAGATTTCAGATTTTTTTACTACCTACTGCAGGACTGATACACTCTTTCAGTTTAATTTTGCAAGAAAGTTAAATGGTTCAAACTTTGTGAAAATATATTGAGAAATCGAGGCTGAGCATTTGAATATATGGTTGAGTCTGAAAAGGCTATTTACAGCTCTCCATCTGTATCTGTACTAGCAGCCTTGTTCCGTTTCATTTAACTTTTAGTTTCTCGCTGGTCTGAAGTCATCTTTGGCATGTTTCCCACTTCTTCAGTGGCATGGTTTTTAAAAAGAATTAATACATGCTGCATTTGCATAATTATATCAGTGCACAGATACCTCTCCAAAGATTTGATCAAAGAAGCTAGAAAAAGAAAAAAAATATTAGTGAGGGGTAGAAATAATCAAGCAATATTTCTAGGATGATGGAATATTTGGCGATATTAAGATTCTTAAATAGATCCTCTTTGTTGCATTTGTTTTGGCTGGACTTGAGTATTCATTCTCTAGAGGACATTTTTTGTGGCTTGGCAATTCTCTGTCTATGGAAGAGAGAGAGGGGGGGGGAGAGGGAGACGTCCTTGTTTAAAACTACTCTAGAGCAGTGTTTTTCAGTCTGGCTAGGAAATTCTGGGAATTCTGGGAGTTGAAGTCCATAGTTCTTAAAGTTGCTAAGGCTGAGGCTGAGAAACATTCTTCTAGAGAATGAACCTATGACCTCCTTCATTATATGTTCCACTGCTGAATATTACACCTGTGCCCATGACATGACACAGTATGTTCTGGGAACTTTTTTCAATTAAAGAAAGGTTTTGTCTAATAAATACAAGTTCTGGGAGACTCAAATCTGACATGTTAAATTAATCCTGTTTTCACAAATACATTTTGATATGGTAAGCCTATATTTGATGCTATATGGGAGCAGTGCACAAATTATACTCAAGTCTCAAAATTTCTTCATGTTCTTTGCCAAAACTGGTTGTCATAGGAAAGAAGAAGGTAGAGATATGAACTGTAGTATTCTCTTTGAGAAACTGAGGCATTATGGTAGGGATGAAAGAAGATGTGGAAAGATTTTCTTGTGAATGCCTGTTTCCAGTGTGTTTGGTGTAGTGGTGAAGTGTTGGCCTAGAAACTAGAAAATTGAGTTTTAGGCCTCTCTTAGGCATGGAAGCTGGCTAAGTGACTTTGGATCAGTCATTTCTCTCAGTTTACAAGGCTGTTGTTGTGGGGAAAATAAAAGGAAAAGTATTCTTACCACCTTGAATTATTTATAAAAAAGACAGGATAAAATAATAGTCATTGTCATCGTCATCATCATCATGTTTATCATCATCATCATCATCATCATCAACATCATCATCGTATTGACAGGTGGATACTGATTTTATGTTCAACATTTTTTTCATGGAAATAACCCTTAGACTATTCTCTATATTCAATTAAACAATAATGTTTGATGAGTAGTGAGTAGGTTTAACTATCCTTCTTATCTCTTCAATGTTATGGATCTTATGAATTAGGACTTGAGACAGGAGATGTAACTCACCAGTCCTATTCATACAATATTCTTAATATTTAGGCTAGTTAATGTGCTATGGTGCTCCCACCAACTAGTATGCTCTGAGAATGGAAAGATTTAATTTTAATTTATTTTGCATGTGTTGAGAGGCACTGAGGCAGAAGCAACTAACATCTCACTAGCCCCCATTGTAGTGGTTGGAAGGACTTTGAAAATAACTACTTCCTGATTATCTGCTGCTTATGGGAAAAGGTGAGTCAACTGTCCATTGGAGCAGCTGATTCAATCAGTCATGTTGTAGAAACAGAGGTACATCATTGTTACTATTTCTATTGTATTATCTATTTAAGACAAATTCTAAATTTGATAAAGAAGGATCTGTTTCTGTAAAGTATGCACTATTTTAATACAGTGTCTTCTCGGAATTAATTAGCTAGACTTCATGAAAAGATAGCAAGTCAGCACTTCATCTAGTCAAGATTCTCCACAACTTTCCATTTTAATATATCTATTTTCAACATATTGTTATAGTTGTTCATTGGGTAAAAATACATTCTACACAAAATAACAGTGGTGCTCCTTTGTTATTTGCTATTTTGTCTGAAATATTTTAGTGTACTAGTGATGCTGCCACCCCTACTGGCCAATGGCTTCGCTGAAATTTGGAAATGGAAGTGTTCTAGAAACAAAATAATGATTCTACAGAATAATAGAACATTAGCAAGATCTAGTGGGCTTATCTAAACAAACACTTATGAATTAGAAATGCAACTTAAGTTTAAATGCAATAATCACCAAAATATTGATTTCATTATATAAACAGATCCAGTTATATTATAATTTTAATAAAATAACCATAATTCATATACAAAAATAAACTGGAATAAACGAACCAAATTAGTGCAAAAATACAGACATTGATGCAGACTTACTTTATTGGATTGAGCCAGGGATGTACACAGGGGTAATGATGGGGTCAAAATGTCAAGGTGGCTGTCGACACAGTTGCAGCTGCCCTCTTGATTTTCTGACCCTGCCCGTTGAACTGAGCTAATTTCTAAAACCACATGGATCTCAGAATGTTTTGGCTCAACTGCAAATCATTATGTCTAAGTTTGGTTACATTCATGTTTTTTTTCTATTGAGATTGCAGTGTGCTTTACTTAAGTTTAATTGTATGTTTTTATAAGGCTTATTTTGATGACAAGAGACAATTATACATAACTCATTATATTGGTAGATCAACTTCGCTTAATTTATTGTCCAGAAGTCTCTTCATGTTTAATGCCTGAAGAGATAGCTGCTGATTATAGTAAATGAATTACTAACCTCATATATAAAGATAAACATTTTTCAAATGTTGTAATTGAATTTTCTGGCTGCACTGAAGTAGATCCAAAAGTTCAACAGATCTCTTCACAGTCTTCTTAAAATTCCTCCTTGGCTTTTTTGTACGAAAAAGGGGCGACATAATTACCAAGTAAACAGAAGCATTGAGGAACTGAAGCCGTGCTAGGTGGCAGTATATACCTATCTTTGATCTTGATAAACTAAGCAGGATCTGACCTGGTAAGTACTTGGATGGAGAACACAGGAAATTCGGGACTGTAACCACTTTTTGGCAAGAAAACTACATGGATTTGTCTATAAAGTCAATTTTGTGTTTGACTGGAAGACTTTACTGTTTATAGAAATGGAGGGGATATTTTTGCATAGGATGATGTGAAGCTGTATAGATAATGGCAGTATCCATAATAGCAGTTGCATACACTCTTCCCTTGACATTTACCAGCTCTAAGGCAGGGTTTAAAAGAATAATTTGAGGACCTTTTTTTGTATTTAAAATGTTCAACTGAGGATATTTGATGGTTCTTTGTTGACTGTAAGCTACAATATAGTACAGTTTGGGCTAATTTTGTTGCATAGAAATTTGTTTGATGGCCTGGAATGGCACAATAACTAATCTCCAACATCTTTTCAATGCCGATATTTGCAATTATTTTAAACACATAAAACAAATTTAACTCCAAATGCGATCAGCAGTCTGTTTTTGTGACATAAGAATTCAATGTAACTCAATAAGCACACACCTGTACAAATATAGCCAATCTTCATTTTATGCATTTCAGCTCAATTACATCTACCTCTACCAGATTGCTTCATGTATTTTTTCTCTTTTCTCCTTAAGAGGTGTTTCACAAAACAATGTCATTTGGTGTATCTTTTAATTATAAGCAAAATTCAGTTCAGCGTACAGGACAAATAGTATCCAAAGGTATTGTGCAGATTGACCAATGATTAATTCCTTCAAAAGGATTTCTGTATGAATAGCAACTGTGATAAAATCAAGACATTGAATAAGAGTTTATCTAAAACAAATTTTATACCAGATAATTATTATCTCAACCTATTTTTTGTTATTGAACAAACGATGTCACCTTGTAGAAACTTGGGAATTGTGTCAGGTAGGTTAAATTATTTAAGAATTCATTGAAATGGGCATAAATACTTGGTTTATTTATTTATTTATTAATTGTATTTATATCCCGCCCTTCTCCTTTCGGACTCAGGGCGGCTGGATAATGTGACTAACTTGGATCTGGGCTAAGTTAACAGGTTGTTTCTAACACATCCATAGGCAAATAAATATCCTTGGCCTCTTGCCGGCAAGATAAATATGAGAGAAAACTTAATTTATTTTGCCCCTGTCGTTTAAACATTTGAAAGCCTTTCTTTTTTAAAAAAATATACATATTATTCTATAAAATAGATAGATAGTTAGATAATTAGATAGTTAGTTAGTTAGTTGGTTGGTTAGTTAGTTAGATAGTTAGATAGATAGATAGATAGATAGATAGATAGATAGATAGATGACAAATATATGATTGATATGATATGATATGATATGATATGATATGATGCTATAATATATTTTTTCATTGGTGTCAAGGAGGGAATTACTTTAACTCTGGGGCTATCATGCACCTGTACCAAGTTGTCTAACAACCAAAAGGACTATTGATCAACAGTGTCCCTCAGCACAAGTGAATATGAGTTCTTCTTATCTCTTTAATGACTGGGTGGGCCTTCTTGAGTTAGATCTCTTTCTCTGACCCTCTCTATTCCTGAAAAGGGAGAACTGACTTGAACATTAAACAATAATTTGGAAAGCCATAAACTTCTTCCGGAAATCCATAACAAATCTGGTTGCTTCTGGTTTCATTACATATTTTTCTGTAGCAACTGATTTTCCTCTATAGAGTATTCTCAGATTAAGCATTTTTTATTATTTACCATAAATAATAAAGGTTATTTAATGTTACTCCTAAATGCTTGCAGAAGCTCCCTCTCTCCCTCCCTCATTTTATTGTCCTCCCCCACAATATAATAATCTAAAATTCAAATCCTGATGGTTTCCTTGGCCATTGAAAGATAAATAGGGGAGAAATCAGTGCATTTTTCACTTTTATAAGAATTTCATTTCATAGCTAGTTAACATTATTAAAATATATTTTAATGCTGAGGGAAATGTGCCTTATATGTTAAATAATACTGATACTTTTTGATGAGTAATCAATTGACCCATGAAGTTTAGTCTACTCATTTTCAGAATTGTTCATTAGATAACATGTTTAATGAAAGAAATTTAGTCAATCTGAGACAATTATTTCTTAGAGCCAAAGTCTTTACACAGCACATCCAGAAGTTCAATTTGTGAGATAAGATGAATGTCTAGCCATGGTTTTTACAAAGCTTGAAGGTATTTGTAATCTTGATTTTTAATAACACAACACATTTTATAGCATTTAGGTAGCTGATACTTCTAATAAAACCTTTTTCATGACTGGATGGTTTTGTCTCCTAAAAGACTCATGTCAGATTTTTTTAAAACTTAAGCTAAGTATAACTAAATACTCAATGGGGTATTTCCAAACCACTATCACTTTTGAAATAAGCTGAAACTGCAAACCTTCAAAGTTTTTCAGCTCTTTTTTTTCCAGTCTCTAATACTTCAGGCTTTCTCTTCCTTCTAGCTCACTTATTAATACTGGCAGCACTCCAAACAGCAGGAAAACATAAGGGCAAGAATGGGAAACATTTCTACTCCACCTTGCCTGGTGCCTGACAAGCACCAGTTCATGATTAACAGATGTCAAGGTCGTCCAGTAGAAGTATAGTGGTAGTAGAATTTCAGGACCATTGAATAAAAGTATGAAAACCAGTAGCCACAACCAATGCTGCTGATTAATATGTATTGTACGGAAAACTACATTTCTAAAGAAAAGCAAAGTCTGTTGACTTCGCACACTGCCTTGCAGGTTCCAGAAATTCAATTTCCTTCCCCCTTCTTCCTTTCTCTTTGTTTCCTTCCCTTTTCCTTCCCTTTTCCTTCCCTTTCCCTTTCCCCTCTCCCCTCTCCCCTCTCCCCTCTCCCCTTTCCTTTCCTTTCCTTTCCTTTCCTTTCCTTTGGGATAGTATATTATTCTTTTTTCTCCTACTGCCCTAGATCAAGCCCCAAAATAAAGATCTGCCTTTTGAGTCTATGGCATGCATGCAAAATCAGGGTAGGCCAGTCAAAGTTTTGTATGTGATTCCCCTGCCCTCAAATATGGCTGAATCATAATTTTTAATTTGGCACACGGAGGACATGATTGAATACATAAGTTGAACTGCATTACTGTACCAGATTTCAACTGATTTTGAGCTATTTTTGGGGTCCTGGCCCCTGTTTATTTTCCTCCTCTTAATAATCTAGAGTGTATAACTGAATCAGTGCATTAACAGCTGGCTAAATTGTATCATTGTTGCAGTTATTTAATGTGGAGAACAAAATGAAATCTCTCTCTCTTTTTGCACTAACTTCCCAAAAGGGCAATATGTAATTTGTTTTGTCACTTGCCTGATATAGTCAGTAGGATATTTTAATTAATATTTAATGAAACTCTACCTATTTCTTTGTGTTTTTTTAACTGTTCATCTTTTTTTATTGGGGCTTGTAAATATTTGATAGATGTTCTTTTGCTATAGACTTTACCACTGAAACTAACACACAAACACGAACTTTGATTGAATATGGCATTTCTGCCAATTTGGAATCCAGTTTTAAACAACTATTTCATTTCTACCAAACTCCATCATGTTTTATTCATCCATGTTCATTCCAATATAGGATCTTTTCATGGGTACCGTAACTGTGTCAATATGAATCATGGACTTGGAGCAGACTCAGTGAAATGAATAAACTTAATTTAGTTGTGACCATTTTCCCCATTAATGTCAATAGTTATGGGTTTGCTCTAATTAGCATGATTAGATCTAGGTTGAATTAATATATTCTTAAAATACCTTTATTTCCATAATAGTTTAACTGCTTTTCATTTGGTATATGAAAATACCAAACTATATAACAGAACAGAATAACAGAGTTGACAGATCTTCTAGTCCAAGAGAAAACTCTACACCATTTCAGACAAATCATGCAACCTAATTGAATATAAAACATCTGACAAATTTTTAGATAATCCAAAGCCAGGATCACAACAAAGAGAAATGAAAAAGTACAATAAGTAACAAAAGATCAAAATGGGACAATTCACCATGGCATAGAACAGAACAGAATAGAATAACAGAGTTGGAAGGGACCTTGTAGGTCATCAAGTCCAACCCGCTGCCCAAGCAGGAGATCCTACACCATGGCAGTCTCTTCTTGAAAGCTTCCAGTGATGAAGCTCCCATAACATCTGAAGGCATCTGTTCCAATCTGTTCCATTGGTTGATTGTTCTCATTGTCAGAAAATGTCTCCTTATTTCTAGGTTGAATCTCTCCTTGGTCATTTTCCATCCATTATTTCTTGTCTTGCCTTCACATGCTTTGGAAAATAGGTTGATCCTCTCCTCTCTGTGACAGCCCCTCAGATATTGGAATACTGCTATCATGTCTCCCCTGGTTTTGCTGCGGCCTTCTGCCCCAGCTGACTCCCCTCGGCTGTCTTGCCCCAGGCAACTTGCCATGAGATAACTCACTATGGAACAATTCAGTGTAAGATAACTCAAGAGAGGGGCAAGTTAATTGCAGCAGGCCTTGACTTGCTTTAGGGCTGAACCTTCTCAAGTTAGAAGTCCTTGAGGCTGGGGTAAGCCAGAGCATGGAGTCCCAGCAGCCCATCAGCCAAGCCATGAAGCAAGTGGGGCACACCCGGGTAGTCCCTCTGCATGCAAGCAAGTTAATCTTAACTTTCTTAACTGGTTTTTTCACTCCCCCATGCCCCACTTTTCCCATCTCTTGATCTCAGCTACAAATCCATCCTTTCTCTTTTCATGCAAACAAGTTAAGATTTGGAGCTGAGAGTGAGTGAGGGGAAAATGGGGCTGTGGAGGAGAGAATAAGCAGACACTCTGGTGCTCTCCTCAAAGGCAATTGCGGTCAGTCCATTTTTTCTGGGTTTGGCTGCTTGTGGCAGAATGGGAGCAAACAGGCCGGTCTCAGGAATCCCCAAGGAATCCTTCATTGACTGGATGGGAAAATGCCACTGGACTGATTAGAAATTCTTTCTGGCTGAGTAAAATAGCCCGAGAAATCTGCAACCCCTTTTAAAATGAAGCTGCCAAAGAGCCCCACCACTTTGCAAGGCCGGAGGCATGGGACTGGTACCTGGATGTTAGCAGAGCAGCTGGCTCTCACAGTGGACATGCCAGGAAGAAGCGGCAGCAGCAGTGGGCCTCCTCTCACAAGCACTTTGTGCACAGGGATTTGCACACAGGGATTTGCACAGGGACTACCTGGGAGTGCAGTGCTTGCTTCATGTTCTGGCTCCCCCCAGCCTCAAGGACTTCAATTCTTTTGAGAGGATTCAAACCTAAAGCAAGACAAGGCCTGCTGCAATTCACTTGTTCCTCTCTTGAGTTGTCCCACATTGAATTGTTCTGCAGTGAGTTGTCCCATGGTGAGTTGGCCTGGGTGAGATGGCCAGGGCGAGGTGGCCAGGGCAAGTTGACCTAGACCTAACAAAGATGTATTTATTTGAAACTCATCCTATAGAAGTGGGTGGGATTGTGCAGATCAATACATATGGATAAGATTGCTGCAAGGAACAGTTCATTGGCTGGGGCCACAGATATTTTGTGATAAAGATTTCCTTAGGATTATATATAACAGGCAACAAAAAAGGCTCTTGTTTCTCCTGGTCACAACCACTTTCCTTCCTATTGTTCTTTTGTTATCCAAGTTATCTTTCTAAAAATCTTTTATCTTTCATAGGCGGTATAGTTATATGTGGATGCAAGACTTTTCATAAAATCATAGGGCTGGAAGGGAGGTCTTGGTGGTCTTCTAGTCCAACCCCCTGCTCAAGGCAGGAATCTTATACCATCCCAGCCAAATTGTAGTCTAGTCTATTTTTGAAAACCTCCTTTGTTGGAGCATCCACAACCCAGGGGACAAGCTTTTCCACTGATTAATTGTTCTCACTGTCAGAAAATTTCTCCTTACTTCTAAATTGTATCTCTCTTTGAAAAGCTTCCACTGATTACTTCTTGTCTTGCCCTCTGGTGCCCTAAAGAATAAATCAATCCCCTCTTCTTTGTCACAGCCCCCAAATATTGGAATAAGTTATCATGTCCCCCCTGATCCTTCTTTTTGATAGGCTAGACCAGGGGTAGGTAACCTTGGCTCTTTTATGACTCGTGGACTTCAACTTCCAGAATTCCAGAGCCAGCATAGCTGGATCAGGAATTCTGGGAGTTAAAGTCCACGAGTCATAAAAGAGCCGAGGTTGCCTACCCCTGGGCTAGATATACTTAGTTTCCTCAGCCTAGAATCTAGAATCAGTCTAGAAGTTCCTTAATGCATACCTAATTGTTTGCCACTTGTGATTTTGCAACCTGAAAGGTTGCAAGAATATTCCATTGACTTGAGGATAATCTTTTTCATGATCTTATTTCATATTGCAAAAAACATAGTAAGGTGTATAGTGATCAGTTTCAATTTAAAAGCAGCTTTAAGAAAAGAGATTCCACAGAAGTCTGCAAACATAAGCAGCTCATTGTCCATAGGTCCCCAAGGATTGTAGACTATATAAGACAGAGTGCACTTCTGTTAGGATTATTATGACTTGAGATCTGGAGGTTCTAAACATTGCAAGAAAACAACCAAATTCAGAGAGTACCGAGGACTCCACAATTGTAGACTTGACATTCAAATATGGAATTGGAGCATTTGTGTGATATCATCATTGCACACTTGCTATTCGGTCTCAGTGTGATTTGTAATAGATAAAGTCTGGATATGTTCAGCTTGATTATGTTTTTATATCTGGGTGGGACCAAGAGAAAGAGAGTGAGCTTTTAGAATGAAAGAAGAATGGGGCTTCCTAATCATTTCCCCCCTATTTTTTCTAGTGTCATCATAATTCACATGGCTGTGCTCAAATGACACGCTTAATTGGAATTCTGACTAAGGTTAATGTGCCATAAAAACACCTAAACATCAATCAGCTGTGGAGTTAGACTTGGATGGTGCTAACCTGAAACAACCTGAATTTATTCCCTGGTTAGTCATGTCATGAACTTGCAAGTCATACAAATGAAAAACAAAAAGTATCATCTCACACCTAAACTCTGGAAACCCCTATATTCCCACTTACATCTATAAGTTCAATGTTATTTGGGATTACTGCCTGAATGTTCAGAATAGATGTTGGAAAAGGGAACTGCTGGTACCTGCTGCTTTATTGTCTATGGCCTACTGGTCATAGCTGCCAGAGGCCAAGAATGTATGTACTCAGTTATTTTAAACCCGCTTTCTAGTTACCTGCTGCCAGAACCATTGGTAAGGAGATTTGAGATGGTCCATGATTGAGATGCTCCAACAGGGTGTGAGAAAAGGGCTTACATGGATTACTGTGGAATTATCTTGCACTTACACATTGAATGTAAGTAAAGGCCCCTCCCCAAAATATTTTTCATTGATATTAAATTATTCTGTGAAATAGTTGATTAACTCTGAGAAGAATATAATGGAAACTTTTGGGATTTTGTTTACATTCGATTTTGGATCCTTTAGGTCAGGGGTGTCAAACTGCTGGCCTGTGGGCCAGATGCATCATGCCAAAACCGTGCCCACCCCAGCACCGGCAATGGGGAAAAAGTCATGATACATCGCGACACATCACGTGATGTGGTGAGTTTGACACCCCTGCTTTAGGTGTTTGGTTGTCTTATCTGTTGTGATGTTATTCAAGAGCTAAACCCCAAATGCCTGAATTTTCTGTATATTCTTTGCAAGTGGAAAATATAATTCGTCCACTACATTGACAGGTTTCCTATTCCTTTTGTGTCCTCACAGTGTTTATTTTGGTTTTTTTTTCCTTGCATTTTTAAAAAAGATGCTCATAGGCTTCATAAACTGTTCTGGTATAATCCAATCACCTGCTTGTCAAACCCAATCCCCATTTTTCTCCAAAGGAGAGCAGAAAGATTTTGATTCAATGATTCATGCAGTGCTAAAGTTCCGATCTACGTGTCAGCATGAGAACAGTCTATACTAATGATTGCTTTCTATCACATGTACTGTACATTTCTTCTTCTTTTTTTAAAAAAGAAAACAATGTCTTCATTCACCCCATTTTATGGCTTCTTCATTATAAATCACCCAGTAAGAACAGGCTGGCCAGAATTCCTCTCTAAGTTAACTCCCAATATAGTTGGGCTGAAAATGCTTACAAAGTGATACAGAAATGTTATGCTTTGATTAACCTGGTACAAAGATGATCTAGACCAGTGTTTCTCAATCTTGGCAACTTTAAGATGTATGGACTTCAACTCCCAGAATTCCCCAGTCAGCACGGTAAGTTATAGTGAGAAAATGGCTAGGGAATTCTGGGGGTTGAAGTCCATACATCTTAAAGTTGCCAAGGTTGAGAAACACTGGTCTAGACACTTTCTGATGGCTGCTAGCTTTATTTGATACAATAGAGCATGCATATTAGTTTGTCTTTGAACTTGGGTGGGATGTGCCTAAATGTTATATTGATCATTTGGGGACAAAAAAAAAAACAAAAAACAAAAAACCACATGATAAGCCATGGTGGCACAGTGGTTAGAAAGCAGTACTGCAGGCTACTTCTGCTGAGTGCTGGCTGCCTGCAGTTTGGTGGTTCGATTCTCACCAGCTCAAGGCTGACTCAGCTTCCCATTCTTCTGAGGTTGGTAAAATGAGCACCCAGATTGTTGTGGGCAATATGCTGACTCTGTAAATCACTTAGAGAAGGCTGTAAAGCTCTGTGAAGCAATATATAACTCTAAGTGCTATTGCTATTGCTATGATGAGTATCCTTCAAAACTACAACCTACCCCCAGTCATAAATTCTATTGGATTTCTTATTAGAATAGAATAGAGCTGAAAGAGACCTTCTAGTCCAGCCCACCACTCAAGCAGGAGAACCTATACCATTTAAGACAAGTGACTGTCCAGTCTCTTCTTAAAAACCTCCAATGATGGAACACCCACGATTTCTGAGGGCAAGCTGTTCCACTGGTTAATTGTCCTCACTGTTAGGAACCTTCTCCTTAATTTCAGGTTGCTTCTCTCTTTGATCAGTTTCCAACCATTGTTTCTTGTCCTGCCCTCTGGTGCTTTGGAGAATAATTTGACCCCTTCTTCTTTGTGGCAGCCGCTCAAATGCTGGAATACTACTATCATGTCACCCCTATTTCTTCTTTTCTTTAGACTAGCCAAACCCCAGTCCTGCAGCTGTTCTTCATATTTTTTAGTTTCCAGGCCTTGGATCAACTTAGTTGCTCTTCTCTGAACTTTTTCCAAGGTCTCAACATCTTTTTTGTAGTATGGTGACCAAAACTGGTTGCAGTATTCCAGATATGGTCTCACTAGGGTTTTATAAAGTGGTACTAATACTTCATGTGATCTTGATTCTATGCCTCTGTTTATGCAACCCAGGATTGTATTCGTTTTTTTGGCTGCTGCTGCACATTGCTGGCTCATAGTCAAGTGATCGTCCACTAGGACTCCAAGGTCCCTCTCACAGTGACTGTTAGAATGATTATAATTATGCATGTAGCCATCATATCTTTTGACTGGAGTTATTTTAAGCCATCCTTTATTTGCTGTATAAATATTAAAAGAACAACTATAGTCTTCCAGAAAATTGAATAGTCAGTATCCATCACTGGAGATTTTCATGCAGGTAAAACTAAAGATGTTATACCATCTCTCCTTCAATTCCCCCACTTGGGAACAAGTGAATCACTTATTATTATTTTTTTTTAAAATAAATTTTTTATTAATTTTTCATTAAGAAACAAGAACATAAATAACAATATCAACCATAAAGAAATCAATATCAAACAATACATTCACGGACGTGTCCGGTGTCCCCCTCCTGCACCCCCCTCTCACCTACCTACACCTTCCTCCTCCTTATCTTACCACCACTCCTCCTTCCTCCCTCTTTCCTACTTCCCTTTCTCCCTCAGTCATCCCGTCAGTGCAGTTGGGGTATCACCGGGCACCTCCTTAGAAAATCATACATATATATATACATCTAAATCTATAATACCAACCTAACCCTTTCCCCCCTCCCCCCCCAAGACTTCCCAAAGCTAATCTAGGAAATAAATGCACAATCATCCAATACNTCAAAAGCAACATAATAATTTTTCAGTTCATACTTTCTCTGAATATAATCTATCCATCTTCTCCATGTTAAGATAAACTTTTCCTGAGAATGATCCTTCAGGTACGCGGATATTTTTGCCATTTCTGCAAAATATGATACTTTCTGTCTCCAATCATCCATGGTTGGTAATATCTTTTTTTTCCAATTTTGAGCAACTAGCGTCCTTGCTGCTGTTGTACAATACAACATCAATGTGATTTCTTTTGGATCCAAATTATCCATAATACCCAGTAAAAATAACTGCGGTGTAAATTTTATCTTTTTCTTAAAAATCTGTTGAATATTCCACCAAATCTTAATCCAAAAAGCTTTAACATCCCTGCATGTCCACCAAATATGATAATAAGTAGCATCCATACTACCACATCTCCAACATTTTGGTTGAAGTGAATCACTTATTGAATGTGATTTTTGTCATTGTGCTTCTCTTTTTGAAAACTCTTTTTGCTTTTAAATAAAATATTACACTGTACATTACTTCAAATAGTTCTGTTCCATGCAGCATTTTAATAATCTCCTTGTGGAGATTATTGGAAAGTAGAGGTTTAGGTTCTAGCCATAGTTACTGTATTCTTGCACTTTTTTAAAAAGAGGAGAAAACCCCAAAACTCCATAAACCTGGCATCAGAAAAATGTACAAATTGCGCTTTGTATTTTCACCCAAACCATTTGCTTTTCCGATTTTTCTTTCTCCCTTTGAAAGATAAGAACTTTTTGTCTGTGTTTCTCCCCAGCACTTTTCACAGGAGAGATGCAAATATCAGAGGATAATCCAGTTTGCAGCACAATGATGCTTATATATGTGAGCTCAGCAATTCCCCATGTAAGAAATTGCTCTGTGCTAATGTGAAGTGCTCTCCCTCCCTGAGCAGAGAAGCAGTCACAGATCCTAGATCTTCATTTAAAGGCTGTCAACATTTTGCATATTCTCGGCAATGGGATGTTTACTGCACTGTCATCTGGAAATACCATATCCTGGAGGGAACCAAAACTATGCTGGGGGGAGGAGAGCTATAAAGCATTTAATGAGATAAGTTTTTTTTAAAAACCCCATACATGGATGATTCCACCTCCTTAACTTTGAAGATCTCACTGTTTGCCAAGCACCCCCCCTCCCATACTCCCAACTGCCAGGCATCATTCACCTACTGCTGTGCTCAATAGTTGGATTGTTGTCTATGGCAGACCCATTACTCTTAAAGAACAGGCACAGAGAGTGAATTTTGGTTCAGCGCTAATACTTTTCTGCCTGAGCAGAGAAATAAAAGAAGGCTGAGATCAGTTATTGGACAGTGGGCTGGGAGTTGGATAGCAGAGGCCAGCAGATTGCTGTTCCTCCTGATTGAATGCACAGACCAGAAATGTTAATGCTTTCTGCCTGGGTGTTCCAACCCAGGAATGGAGGCCAATAACAGACTTCAAGTATCAGGGATCTCAATCAGGCTTCAAGTTGGACCTCTCTGAAATAGTTCCAAGTAAGATCATTCTAGATCTAGTTAATGATCTTAGACACTAATGTAACAAAGAGGACAATGGAAAAAAGCATCACAAAGAACACTTTAAGATTAACATATGACTACAATTGTAGACCAATGAGTTAAGTAAGTTACAATGAGAAAATGAGACTGAGGAACCCGATAATTGTCAAACTCAGGAAACAAGAACTACTTAAATTTCTGAAAATATCTTAACTGCTAGTAGGTAATGCAATGGAATGTTGAAAATCTGCTAAAGCGATCCTCCAGATCAGCTTATATCTAGCAGAATTAAAGAGGAGTTTCTCTGGGTCTCTTCTGCATATTTCCTCCTTAGATTGAGGTGTCTCTTTTGCAACAATCCTTTTTCCTCCTTCACATTTCTTGGGCTTATTAGACATTCTCTCACAAATACATTTCATCATAATTTAGAAAGGTGTGGACAGATAATTTGTGTGCTTGCTCAGTTAGCTGTCAGATATTATTTCATGGTTGTCCTGCCCTTCTTTCCATGCTCCACAATATTCTATACTGCAAATTGCTGCAGAACCCCTATGAATTCAACTGCTTTAATAAATTTGTTCAGCCAAATTGCACCACCTAATTTAGTTTAGGGCTAGCATATCTGGACTGCAAAGATCCAGATGACGAGTAGATAGTAACAAAAAGATAAAGATGTTTCTAAGCCTTTGCTGCCAGCTAGAGGTCATCCAGACCTTTGCAGTATAGGTATAGTAGTGCCAACATAGTTGCTTCTTAAAATTTACAAGATTGGTGTTACAAGAAGTATTGAAACAAGGGACTGGTTGACATGAGTGTCTGTGCATACATATAGAGCATAGGTCTGTATGAGAAGAATTGAAAAGATTCATCTGCAAGCAAAAGCTCTGTGAAATTAGAGCTGTATTGGTAGTAGAGAGACAGAAAGAAAGAGGGAGGAGGGATGAACTAGATGGCAAAAACACTTTGTGGCACTGAGCTAATGAGGAAGGAAAGGTTGTGATTGGAAGTGAGAGAATCTTCCTCCTGTAGGACCTGTATTTAATCTCAATTCATCTTCTTTGAATCTGGGCAGGTAATTTCTTCCGTTTGTACTTCCCAGAAAAAAAAAGAAATAAGATTCACTCACCTGCTTCCAAGGAATATAAATAAGTCTGTAAAGATGGCCAGGTTTTACAGGGCCATATTTCTGGCTCCAAAGGAATGTCATTAGCTAAAACATTTTATGTTGCTATCAATAATTCAAGTTGCTACTAAGATATTAAACTGAAAAGCTGTAGCAAAGAGCTAGGGAGCCATGGCCTTTGGGACCTGAGATGAGAAAAATCTAAGACTCGAAGGATCCCTGTTTTACTCTCTTTCAGACTATCATCCTTTAGACTTTTAGCAGTGAGAGGTGCTAACTACTTCTTGAAGCAACTGTTCTTCAATGTCCTAAAACAGATTGTTGTAGAGGGGACATGATAGCAATGTTCCAGTATTTAAGAGGCTGCCACAAGGAGGAAGGGGTCAATTTATTTTCCAAAGCACCAGAAGGCAGGACAAGAAACAACGGATGGAAACTGACCAAAGAGAGAAGCAACCTGGAATTAAGGAGAAACTTCCTAACAGTGAGGACAATTAACCAATGGAACAGCCTACCTTCATCACTTGAGGTTTTTAAGAAGAGATTGGACAGCCACTGAAATATCTGAAATGATATAGAGTCTCCTGCTTGAGCAGGGAGCTGGACTAGAAGACCTGCAAGGTCTCTTCCAGCTCTCTTCTGATTGATTGATTGATTATTCGGTACAGAGAATTTACTAGCTGGCTTTGAGAACTTGGGATGGGCAGAGTATAGTTGGATTACATAGAGGTGAATTTTGAAAAGAGGAATTCTTGCTGGGAGAGATAAAAGAAGGATTGGGGAGGAGAGACATGAAATTATGTCCACAATTTTCCTGCAATGGGGACCTTTTGCTTCATTATTTCTATATGAAAAAAATATTTTCTTGTGAAATATGAAAGATCTTGTTAAGCTTAAGGAAAGGAATCTACTATGTAAAAGGCCCAGAAATTGCTGAGTCTTTATTTTTTTACTAGCATTATTATTGAGTGCTTCTTACTTTATTACCTGGGTACTTGGATTATTATTTTACTTTATTACTTGGGCACTTAGATTATTACTTGGGTGTTTCAGGAAGGCTATTGACTCACCCAGAGCTGAATTATGAGTCTATTTCCACTTTTAATTGAAAAAGCTTTATGGAACCCAAGTTTTGCATCACTTGGGTTTCAATGCAATTAATGTAACATTGTTTAGTATGCTTACTTTACATGCATGCCTATGGATGCAGCATATGGGCAAAAATTGCATAAGTTTGACTTTATGTCAGTTAGGTCTTACATAACCCTACAAAGAAACAAAAAGCAATCAAATTTTTGCATGCCCCGT
>NW_015387265.1:393534-407756 GCF_001527695.2 Protobothrops mucrosquamatus | reverse complement strand
AAAGAAAGAAAGAAAGAAAGAAAGAAAAAACAACAACAACAACCGAGAAGTATTTTTGAATTGAGCTTGCTCCCTTTGCTAAGGATGAGAGCCAAAGGGGATTGATTGATTCACCCTCATGATATCAGATGTTTGTTGTAAGAGCTCCAGGCTAATGAGATTAGATTGATGATGGTGGGATGAGAATATAGGGTGGAGTGATCTGACTGCTATAGGCTGCTATAGGCTGGAGATTCTGGCTGCTAAGCAGAAGCATCCTGGGTTGATGGTCCTGGATGAGGTGGTAATTGAATGTGTGTATATATGGAGGGGCTATACCTTGGGCATGGGGGCACTATATCCTTGGGGGACTTGTGGGGGGGCTGTATCCTTGGACATGGATCAATTTGGACAGGGGAAAGGGGTGAAAGCAGGCTGTAAAATCCCAGTGATGATGGGTATGGGAAGATATGGGGATGGGTAGGAGATGGGAAACTACTCACAGGGGTTGTGTCAGGGATGTATTGTTCCTGTGGCACATTCCTGAAACTTGTTCCCAAGCCCCAAATTGCAGACCTTTAATGGCCTGGGCTGTTGGTTGCTGCTGCTGCTGAATGCCAGTGCAGTCTCTAATAAGGCCATTGCCATTCATGACTTGATTATGGAAGGCTGACATGGCATATATTCCAAGATCTATCTGGGAGGTGGGTAGGTTTCCCTTTTCTGAGATATGCCCAGCTGTTTCTGAATGTGACACCAATCAAGATCACAGGGTATGGTCAGTGAGATGGTGGTGGTTATCCAAAATTTATGGGAGGCATCTAGGCACACTGCTCCTTAGATTGATGGGTATGAGACCCTATTTATTGGGTTAGACTCCAAGAGGAATCCGATGGGACTGTTGCTATTATATCAATCTCCCTGCTGTGTAATGACCTTCCTGTATGAGCTTCCTGACTGCATGGTCAGGGTGGTAATGGAGTCCCCCAGGCTTATGAACTTGAGGAACTTCAACTTACCTTCCTTGGAGAAGTATCTGAAGCAGTTGGGAGTTCATGGCCACCCTGATATTCATGCACCTATCCCAAATAATCCAGGGATTAAAGCATAATAGTGATCATACACCTGGCCTGATTTTCTGCAGTGACAGAAAATGGGGGAGATACTGATTTCTACTCTGTCATAGTCAAATCACTTCCAGGTGAGCCTACTAAATTGGCCCATCCCAGATGACTGATGAGCCTGATTGGGTTACAGAGGAAGCTTGGAGTTGCCCTTGAAGGTTTGCTACATGGTCTGGCAGAAGTCTTGATAGCTGTCTGGAATGAGAGAGTGACTGTGACTTTGAACCAGATTGTATCTGAGCAATCCATCAGTGTCCATGGATCCCAAAACCCAGGGTATGCAGAACAGCTAAGGGAGTTAAAGAAGGCTGGGAGGTGCCTTAGGTGCCTCTGGTGTATGGCAAAGAGTGAAGGTAATCAAACACAAGCTAGAACTGTGATTAGAGATACCTCATGGCTGTAAGAGTGGCAAAACATATTTATTTCTCCATCATCATTATATCCCCAGATAGCCATCCAGCAGCCTGGTTAACTTGCTCTGCATAACCTGGATTCTCCTTGAAGGGAGTAATTCTGGGGTCTATCTTCAAGGCTGCTATGAGTAATATGCTGTGCATCTTGTGGATAATATTGATTGGATTCACTCTGTTTTGAACTCCAGCCTTGGTGCAGGGCCAGTGGAGGTTATGGGGATTGAGTCTTGTGTGGTTATCTGGTTGAGTTGAGCCCACTGAACCTGGTGATGTGGACAGCGTTCTTATAGCTGTTAATCCTGTCACTTTTGTGTTAGATCTATGCCCCTCCTGGCTAATCAAGGCTGCCTAGGAGATGACATGTGATTGGGTCTGTCCAGTGGTTAACTCATCTTTGAGGTAGGGGTGGTCTGCTGGCTCTTAAGGTAGTACAGTATGTACTTTTTCAAATCAAATCAAATCAAATCAAATCCTATTAAGGAAAATATATTCAAAGCAGAAATTCAGCTACAGACATTGTTGAGCCATTATATGACAAAGGAGGGAAAGGGGCACTCAGGAAGAAAAAGAGATTGTAGAGAAACTAGATCATGCTTTTACATCTGTCTTTCCTTCAGAAGATATAAGGAAATACCTGAGTCGGTACTGATTTTCTCTGGGAGCGAATTTAAATTGCCAAAGTGAGATAATAATAGAAGATATGAGAGACTCCACAGTAGCAAATCAAAATCTCCTGATGGTATTCACTCAAATGTGAAATTGTGATCCTCTAACAAAAACAAGTAACTTGCCCCCCCAAGAAAGGCTCAGGGCCAATGTGACACCAGTTTGTCTTAAATGAACGACCAATGGAGATCTCAGAAATTATAAACTTGTCAGGTTAACCTGTGCCCCAGACAAATTGGTAGAAATAGTTCTAAAGAAAAAATAATACCGTAATTATTGGACCCACGAACTTCACTGAAAGAAAATAATCATAGATTCTTTAAAGGGAAATTCTATCTGACCATCTTCTATATCCTTTATTGGATATTTGAATTTTAAAAAATCATTCCTCCTCATTAGATTTTAGTAAACTTAATATTTCTTAAAAGAAACCTCAACATAAACAACAAGGACAGCAACAAAGACAGACTTATGTTACTGAAATCCACTTGATTGATTACATTTCAAAGATACAGCAGCTTCTGCTTGATTCATATGATGGGGACACTTATTAAAAAGGTCCTGTATTGAGCACTTGCAGTGGGGGATGAAAACATTCTGAGAAGTAGAGCTAGTTCTGTGTCCTACTGAAATCTAAGGTAGGCAGGTAGACTAGTCCTGAGTTTGCATCATCTTATCTAGCTTTGACCCTAGCCAGTTTTAAAATTTCCTCTATGTTTTGTGATATGTACCTACCTTTGAACTGGCCACACCAGCAGCTAAACTATCAGGAAATTGCTCTAGAGTTGACAACTCAGTGGTTTGGAGCCATATGGGTATGAAATGATTAATAGCCACGGGGTTTGGGGAGCAAAGTATGAGTTGAGGTTGGTACCATGTTTTGATATATGTAGCATATCATGGAGGAATGAACTTACCTCTTGGGAAATCTAAACTGCAGAAAATGTGTGTGGCTATGGAAAAAGAAGGTGTTGAAATAAGACTACTTGCTACTCCTTGTGTTAGAATTCTTTTTTAACAAAATATATTCTGATGAGTTACTCGGACTGGTTTCCTAAGTAATTTCATGCTTCACTTTTCACACCAGCATATCATTTGAAAACACCAATACAGGATTCTTCTATAGTTTGTACTGTTGGAAAAAACAACTGAAACTTTGGCTGACTGTACTAAAAGAGAAAAAATGCACCTGAGTAGTTAGAATGATAATTTCCTTAGGGAGAAAGGAAGAGATTGGGCGAGCAGAAAGGAGACATCTGGAAATAAATATGCTTAGAAGTAAAATCTGAATGAGCATATGGGATAAACCTGTAGTACATTATATTTAGTTTTGTATTCCCAATAATTTTAGCATTCAGTCATGTTATACTGAGGAAATGGATCTTGGATTAATAGCATTCATTTTGTTAGATGATATCACGTCATCCTTTTGATGACCTATTGAGGTAATTTTGTTCTTTCTGCTTCAGATGATAGGATTCAAATCAACTACTTCAAATGGCAGGAAAATGAAGTCTTTGACTAAAAAAATATGAAGAACTTCCTGACCATACAGGTTGTGTGCCACCAGTAAATTATTTTCCTTTTAGGGTTTTGGACATTAGCTGGCTAATTATATCTAGAATACGTACATACTATAACAGTGAATTTTCTGCATCAGTAGTAAGTGAACATATTGAATTTGAGATTTTTTACAATTCAATAAAGGAATTAATTTCCTTCTCATGCAACAGGTAGAGAACTTATGTATATTTGGATGTATGTGTTCATTGCTTAGAGCCAACTATGATTGACGTGGCCTACAACCCAAATGAACGAACGAACGAATGATTGAATAAATGATGTAAGAATGAAATAGTGCCTTCAATTGTTGAAAAGAGCATTTATCAGATTACTTGCAATCAACAAGGTGCTCAAGGATGTAATAGTATTTGTTCACTCTAAAGAACTCATAAGAAGGAAAAGCTAAACACTGATTGGGCATTCACTGCTATTCTGAAGCTCATTCTATTTTGTAACAAATTACGTACAAAAGTGCCTTCTACGAATGCACTCCTAAGGTCTAACCTGTACATACCTATGTGGAAGATCTTAGCATGCTCTTGGAAAAAAAATGTAGCTACAAGGAAGTCAACCAGCTTGATTATATAAAAAGCAAGAGATAGGAAGTCCCAGTCTCCTTGCAGATCAAAACTGTATTACCTCAAGTTGCTATTGTTTCTAGGAGAGGAGGAATACAAGTATTTATATAAGACATAGAAACTAGTGTGGGCAATTTGTCACCCTAGATTCACATTTCAATTAAAAAAAAGGTTCCAGGGTCATGCTATTAAAGGCCGGCAGGAAAACAGCAATTTTCAGTAGTAAAGGCTTCCAAGCAATAAAAGTCATAAATGAGACACATATGAATCTTTTAGGAGGCCAAATACACATACCTTCTATAATCTACCCCAAACCTTTCAAAACAAAGAAATAAAAAAGCTGACTTATCCAATGACATCATTGCATCACTGGCCACCCATCCCAAATGAAAAAATTAAGGGTAGCTTTTGGATGAAAAAAATAATCCATTTCTGTTTTAGGATTGAGTCAATGTATGGGGATATTTTTTTTAATTTCTTCTATCTATTGATCAGAATAATTTAGACTGGGATTGTCTATAAGTACTTTAAAATAAATGAATGAATTTTCTGGTGGTAACTTGGCACATTGTGAAGCATGACATTGTAAATTTGAAAAGTGTTTTTGCTGCATTTATATGTGTGACCTCTACTTGAAAACAAACTAAAATAAGATCTCCAAAGACCTATACCTTTCTAAATGGAGCTCTGCTGCAAGAATCTAGTATCGTCTGAATTGATATAAAGATGGAAATATTCATTTTTAGTATAGGGCAAGCATACTATTGTATATCCTGTAACATTGTTTGACAATGTTTGAAGAAGATTATAGAATTTAAGGGGAAGTCTGTCATAGTTTCTCCAAATCTCAGTAATGACAATGAATCCTTGAATTCCCTTCATCCATGTAGCAATCTTGACAGACTCTATGTACCAAGGAAAATAAGTGGGTGTGTAATGTTGCAAGTACACCAGACAGTTGAAGAAGAAAAAAGGGCATTGGAAGAATATCTGAAAAATAGTGAACAAGGTGCACTGAAGCTAATATACCATTAAGGGCTACTGAGAGAGACCAAACTGGCTTACAAGAAAGACTAAATGAAGAACAGAAAAGAGACATGGGAAGGCACAGATAACAAGACCTGGCAATGGCTCAAAGCAAGAAAGTTGAAGAAAGAGGCAGAAGGGTGAATTCTGGCTGCACACCACAAAGCCTTAAGAACAAATGCATATAAAGCCAGCACTGAGAAGAAAGCAACAAGAGAGAGCAAATGCCATCTCTGCAAAGAAGCTGAAGAAATAGTAGATTACCTAGTTAGCTGCTGCAAGAAGATCACACAGACTGACTGCAAACAGTGGCATGACAATGGTGCATTGGAATATCTGCAAGATATTGCTTGCAAGCAAGAACTGGTGTGGCCACAAAATAGATGAAGTAATAAGTGCTCTGGGATTTTAGAATTCAAATAGACAAGCATCTGCCACATAACATCCCACACTTAACAACTGTTGATAAGAGAGTTACAGTCTGGATAGTGGACATTTCAATACTTGAACATAACAGAATAGAACAGACACAACAGAAGAAAATCACAAAATGGAAAGATCTGAAAATAGAAGAGGAACCACTGTGACAAAAGAAAGCAAAGGTAGTATCAATAGTAATATGAGCCTTGGATGCAATCCAAAACGTGTAATGCACCATCAGTCAATTGCAAAAGGCAGCTTTCCTTGGAACATCTTACATCCTTCAATAATACCTTTAACACCGTCAAACAATTGCCTGTCCAAGGTTTTTGGAGGTACTGGATAGGTGGATAGAAATGCCAGATCTAAACATCTGGCTCAATATGCAATGCATCAAAACAAAACAAAACAAAACAAAATAAATAAATCCTGGCCTGCAGACTTAATGAAGTCTTCCCTAATTTGATACTCTTCAGATGAACTCAGCATAGCCAGTGGGGAGGATGGAGTTTATAAGCCAAAATGATAGGAAAGGATCTGGTAGTAGAAATTTGTTAGAGTTATTTCTGGGATATTGCGTAACCACAACATGACTATTGTGATAGGTCAGTGATGGTGAACCTTTTAGAGATGGAGTGCCCAAACTGCAATCCAAAACACACTTAGGTGCCGGGTGGGCATGGCCCATTGGGTGGGCGTGCCCATTGGGTGGGCATGGCTGCGGTGTTAACGGCAGACTGGGTGAGAGTAAAAAGTTCAATCAATCAATTCCAACTTTGCAAGTTTTTTTTCCCCGCGAGAAGTTGAAATTGATTGATTGATTGAACCTTTTTTTTTGCCCACGGCGGCGGAGGCCTAAAGTGAAAAGGTTTTATAAAACCCAGCTGAAGGCCTAGGACTGGGGCGACGGGGCGTGTGCCCACAAAGAGGGCTCTGTGTGCCACCTGTGGCACGCGTGCCATAGGTTTGCCACCACGGTGATAGATGTAGCTTATGCCAAATATTGATTTTCAAGAAGGCAAACTGGTGAATGTGCCCCTAACACTCTTCTAGTTCCATGGGTTGATCCTTATTATACGCTTTACTTCTATGTTTTTGTGGGTAAGCAGACAGAATTCCAAAGAAAGCATTCATCTATAAGTAGTTCCCATTCCTGTTTTAAAAGACTGCCTAAGAGTCTGTGGGACCTTTTGAGAAAAAAAACAAAGATGAAACTGAAAGTTTGATCCCTGGTTTTTAAAATGCTTTCTCTGCCTTTTTCTGTCCTGTCCTATAAAAAACAAATTTCCAGGGTAGCAGGAAGGCTGGTTAGAGGTTTGGGATCATATTGGTGCCCACTCTTACATGGTACAAGGCATGTTGTTGTTGTTGTTGTTGATGATGATTCTTTCAGGCAAGGAGGTGTTTTGCAAGATGAAGAAGGACTGAAGGAAGAAATGTCCTTTTTCTCATCTTTCTAATCTGAGATTTGTGAATTGTGTAGCGAGGAAGATTATAACAGATCTTACATAGCTTGAAGTTATAATGGAAGGGAAAAAGAAAAGAAAGCATAGCTCATGGTCATAATAGAAAAGTAAATGCAGGGCAGTAGCTTAGATTCAATGTGTCAGAGCTGGAAAGGGAATATGGGAAGACATTGGGGGCATTATGAGAGACAAATTAGCCTCCAGAAGTTTCCTGGAGCTTTTTGCTTGGAAAAAATGAAAGGAAAAGTTTTAAATCATTGTTATATAATCTTACCAGTTGGTTGCACTGATCAGTGCCAGAAAACCTCATCTTTTGGCATTAATTGATGGACTTCTGATGGATGGACTATAATTGCTTTGTACTGGATTGCTTGCAGTGTAATTCCATCAGAGAAGAAAAATGTCATAATTAAATATGTGTATTTGTTTATTTATGCATTTATATGGCTACCCACTCAAAGTAAGCATACAAAAAGACAATTGCCCCATAACTAATTAATATTAAACAGCATCGCCATTAAAAGATACTAAACTATAAAATGTTGAACAGAATTGAGAAGTTCTCTACAGACTCATGGAGACTCAGTTAAAGCTGACCGCAAAGCCTAAGTAAAGAGACAGGTCTAAACCATTTTCCTAAAGACCTGTAGGATTGAGACAAAAGTATGATCAGGGAAAGGTCACTCCAAATGAAAGGGGGTCGCCACAGAAAAGACATGAGATGACATTGTTTCAATGAAATACCCTTTCTGTCCCTTTCTCTGTGGGGAGGGCAGACCCTTTGGAAGCAGGCAGCCCCTGGTCATTGAAACTTATTGGGAGCCTATGCAGCTCAGAAATATTATGTGTAATGAGAAGTATGTTGGAGCTTGCATATCATGAAAGAATATTGGACAGACACAACAAAATATTAAGCAACAGGTCTTGGCCTTGGTATTAGGGGGGATAACTAATACCATTAATACTACTATAAGTTTCATTTTGTGGGTCAGATATTCTCAGGAACTGAATTCCCTCCGGAGAGGAAATTTATAGGGAAGAGATGTATCTGCTAAAAGTGAGAAAAGGATCAAGAAGTTTGTAGCTATTTCATTTCTGCATAAGTAGGATGCCTGGGCAATTTGTAGGAATATGTTTTGTCAATAGTTTATTACAGATACTTTACGAAGAAATATGACACATAAACTTCTTTATCTCTTTCACTAACTAAGAAGAGCAAACTATAAGAAACTGAGAGCATAACTTTAGGCTTGGGAGTTTTGCATTTCTTAATTAGCTCTTATTTCTTTCTCTGGTTATTCAAAGATAATTTTGCCTGAATAATACCTTTATTATGTGTTTATAATTGCTGACCCTTCTTCCCCTATTTATGAAGCCTGCTACCCTTTCTCAAGATTTTGGGATCTTACTTCTTACATTCTACATTTTGCTGTGCATGCTGACAACATTAAATTAATTAATAAAGCAGATATTAATTGAATCATTGGATAATCAGCAGTAGATTTTAGATGGACTAACTTTATTTATTTTTAGCCTACCATCTGTTTTAAAACACCATTGCAATTATAAAGAAGGGTGGGCTTATGATGATCTGCTCCCACAACTTTTCCTGCATTTCAATGGAGAAATCAGGACATACAGATTCAGTTGTATTTTTAATGTATCAATAGGGCAGGACTCTTGTACTTTAATGTGTTCATAGGGCAGGACTCTTGTACTTTTAATTTTCGTATATAAAAGAAATTCAGCATGTTTAGCTTATTAATGCAAGTTGAAATTCTCTCTTTTGTACCGTCATTAACGATCCCTGCCTGTTAAAGATCCTGGCTCTAACAGCTCATATGCTGCAGAATAATATTGAATTATTGCATTCCTAAATCCCTACTGCTTCCCATAGCAAAATATGCAGATGGGAACTGGCAGGGGAACTTTTGTTTTGGCCTTTGAAATGGAGTGAAAAGATTTTGTGATCACTGAGAAGTTAATGAATGTAGACCTTGTGTTTCCATATTCAGAGTGTCACTTTTCAGCACTAAACTGCTCTTTAATTGCTGCTCTTCAGGGGATCAACTGGTACTGCTAAACTGTGTCCAATTTAAGTACCCCCCCCCCCATTCTCCCAACCCTATCTCTGCCTGGAATGCTAATAGCATTCCCAAGTTCGTTTGCTCTATTTCTTTCCTGGGAGCAGAATCAATGAAATGAGATAAGTACTCTACTAGTCCTTCTCCTATAAAAACCTTCCTTTATCTGTCCCTATTCTAGGTTGCCTGTTTTTCAGACCTAATGGCCTTCCTCCAGATGTTTGCATCTGACAGTTCTTCGGAATTTCTGGCCAGGCAGTTGTTTTACCTAAATTGCCTTTCCCCTCCTCCTCTCCTCACAGCATAGCTATAACTGTGTGTCAAACAACCCCTTTTTTATACTAAAAATATTTAATATATTTTTTTTATACTAAAAATAACTTTCTTGCATGCAGGCCTCAGTTGATATAACTTGAATTAAACGAATGGTAGGTCTATGGACTAATAGTTTTTCTTTTTTTGCATCTAACTGCAGCTCAGACATGTTCCACCTTTTCTTCTTCTACTGTGAACTCATGATCTCATGATCTTGTCTTCATCTGTTTCCTAGACCATATAATCTGGAATAGTGCTTAACCCGTATCCAAAGAAGTTCATCAATCAGCTAATATCAGCTTATAGGTGGTCCTTCTTTGAAGAGTTCCATGCAAAACAGTTGTGCCAAACTTGCTGCTCTAGTTTTTGGTCAAAACTTCCCCTCCTCCCCAATCCATAAAAGGGAGAGATCGTTGATGACATTCATACGAGTGAGAGAAAAAAGGTGGGAGAATCAACCAGTTCCTTTGCTGAACTTACTTGCCCTGTCCACAGTAAATAAGTATAAACCATTTCTGAGCATCATTCTTGCAATGGGATGGGGGTCACTAATGCTGTAATGATATAGTTCACTGCCAGTTCAAAGTCTGGTGGATAGGACTTTTAACTTAGATATAAGAAACAGCCCTAAATTAGACCCTGATGGACAAATGTTGGCTGACTTTCTTGGCAGCTTCTACTCTACCATATTTATACAATGGTTCATATTCCCTAAATCACACTTTATATTCTAATATCTGATTTGTTCACATAATCCAGCAATAATAGTGTTCTGATGTTACTCAGCATCTAAGGCAGCTCCAATATGGTCTATGAGAATTTTTATGACTTTTTTCGGTTTGTTTCTGAATTTTATGAATCTGTTTCCATATCATTGAGCAATTTGTTTTCCCTTCCATTTAACATTATGGCCTATCTGCTTATACATTATCACTCTTAGACCTACCTATCTGCTGACCCTTAATTAAAGTTCCCATGCCTTTCTAGCATCATTGCCAAGGACTTGTTTGCACATTCAAGGTTCCAATGTTGATTCAAAGACTGTTAACATTGGTTTGTTATTGCAAATTAACAATCACACCACTGATGTGTGACCAAAAGATGATCCTGATCTTGAAATAATGGGATAGATGTCCCATGGTGACATGGTTCATGTAGCAACAGTAGAGGAGAGCCCGCCAGCACACTTTTCTATTAGAAACACATATCTTTGAAAGGAAAGCAAGTGGCTTTCATTCATCAAACACAAAGGTCCAATGATTCCCAGATAATGAAAGATAACCCCAGGTGAACAGACAAAATGGAGGAAGATGCTCCATTATGACCCTGCATTTTGTTCACTTGCTATTTGGGAATGTCTTATATGTGTATGTGTTTAATTATAAGGAAATAACAGCCAAAATAAAGATAAAAGGTCTGGATTATTCTGAATCTTTTTTCTTCCCTTTTATTTCACATTCAAATATGCCTTGCCCCCTTTCACACAAAATGGCAAATGGGGTATAGTGATTGGGCTATTGGACTAGGGGAAGGGGCAGCCTCAAATTCTTATTCAGCTATGAAGCTCAATCATTGACATTAGTCAACTTATTCTTTCTATTAGCCTACACTATGTCACAGCATTGTTGTGTAGGTTTTATGAAAAAGGATATTGCCTTGACTACTGCTGAGGAAAGACTGAGCCTACAACATAGATAAAGAAATTATTTTGGACTGAGGCTTGAATTAATTTTGGGATAGCATATTGGAGATTGCATGCCATCAGTAGGAATCTCTACATAAAAATGAACAGAGATATGCTGTGTGTCACAATACATTTTTCCTTACTCTTTCCACAAGCATAAACAATACACACAATCCAAACATGTCCAGTGAATCAGGCCAGAAGTTAATTAGGTCTGTGGGCCAATGGTTATTGGTATCTGATCTATCTATAATTAATAAAAAACAGTAATTCTCATAATTATTATGCCTAGAGAGGGGGGGTACATCTGCTGCTAGGGAACTAGCTGCAGAAATAATTTTCAAACTCCATGTTTGCTTGATACCAAACATTTTGCTATAGGGCAAAATACATCTATTAGCAGCCTTTTCATTCAGCTCTGTTTTGCAAAGTAATATTGACATTTGACTGGGTAGTACTTTAAAGTTATTTGTTTTCTAGTTCAGATATAATGCAGAGCTTTTCATTTTCAAAAGTGTGTTTCATACAATGCACAATTAATCTCACAACAACCCTTGTGATAAAGGAAGCCAATTACATCTCATTTAGAAAAGCAAGGAAAAATGCTTGTCTACATGAGAGGACACCTTTGACTTTTAAGGTGTGTGAACTTTGTATATTGATATCAGGTAGAGAATCAAGTTAGGCGACAAGGGCTGCTGACTCTGAACCCATGAAATTAGCTTTATAGTAGAATCATCTGCACATCTGCAACAATGTAAAGTGGTTTTTGATTCCCACCCTTAGACATAATATTTTATGGTTTTTATAAATCCATTCTGGATCAAATTTTAGGCTATCCAAAGTTGGAATCCAGCCTGATATATCCAGATCAATATCTCAAAGTCTCCAAATCCCACACAGTGATGACACCATTACTGCCTTGAAATAGCCAAGGTCTACAATGATTCAGCACTTCGTGATTTTCTCTTCCTTATGATAGGTTCTCACATTGTGCTTAAGATATAATTCATAATGTACAAATTCCAGTTCTGAGGTCATATGATATGCAAAGCCATAATGTGGTTTTGAGTTAACATATTCTACTGATATCTAAATCAAGAAGTCTTGAGTGAAGTCTTGCTCTGGATATTTTTGCCTGTATAATGTCAATTCTTGTGGTATCGCTTCTTAACAGAAAAATCTGGAAGTTTCTGCCTGGTACATCCAAACAGCTTCTGGGCACTATCATTCTCTTGAGGAGGGAGGCTACAATGTTGTAACCTAAGGATTGCAGTCAACTGTTAACAATAATCTTTCCTTGAGCAAGATTATTTATGCACAGATGGATTCAGACTGAATAATGATTCTGTTTCTTTTTTTGCATTTTTCCCCATGGCCTTTTATTATAATTTGTTGCCTGTGTTTTGATAGTAAGAGGGGGAATATTATTTTCTGGAAGGTCATCACATTATAAAGATTAATGTAGCAATATCAGGGCCATGAAACTAGGACTCTTAAACAATGGTGCTTAAGTGGGTATTTTAATTTTTTACTAAGGTAGGCAATTGCTATTATCTCATTCTATCAATGGGAGGGAAAACAGCTAAAGCAAAATGAGTGGCTCAAGGTCACACAGGATATTGGTAGTAGGCAAAACTAAGTGAAGCAGGAAAAATAAGGAGTAGAGCTACCCCAAAGGTGCTCACTGTTCGAAGCAAAGGAAAAAAAAATCCTCCTTCTCAGTTGAGTTTAATTTTAACATTTGGAGCAAGATGGCATTTTTTAGTACTCTTGAAGGCTGCAGGCTAGTGCAGGTCATGTTGCAAGACTCATGTATGGTACTTTCCTCTTCCAGAATGTCACCATTTGTTCATTATGTCTCCTGGCATTTTTATGGTGCCCATTCAAAGAAAATTCATAATGCAGTAGCAGCAAAATGTTTGATGAGGCTGGATGACTGTCTACCATACCAGCCCAGCTAAAGGCTTTCCCAACAGAGCTGTTTATGACACAGCCAGCCAACCAGCCACAAGTAAACATCATTGCACTGGGATGCTAGCCAAGGAGGATGAGAAGAGCCAGGCATGTGTTTATGTGTGACTATTCTAGAAGGAACAAGTGGATGGCAGGGCAGCCATTCCCCTTACATATATCCAACTCACAAGACCTTCCTTGAGCAAGTTCAGAAGCTAGAAAAGCTCACCATAAAAAGTGAGATAGAAATGGCCATGACATGAAGAGTTGTGTCTTCATTTATAGGGTACTCTATAGCATAGGAGAAAGGATAAAGATAAACATAGCAATAGGGAAATGTGGTTGTATCCAGCATAATGGAAAAAAAATGGCTCAGGGTTCATGAGGTCTCAGGGTGACTTCCTGATGTGGTTTTAAAATATTGGCTTTATCAAAATCCCCACAGATGACTGATCTAAGACTACTGTGGCTAATGACGATCACATTGTATACAGTATTAGTATCTAATCTGTGAATAACAAAATCTGTTCCAACTTCATTGGTAGAAAATGTCTTTTGATAAAACAAGTGTGACTGATACCTTTGGGGCAAGCTGAAATGTACAAAGATTGGCCTTCTTTTATGTTATGACATGCTAAATCTGAGCCCTGATTCCAAATCTACATAGCCCACAAGAGTCTGAAGTTTAATTCATCATTAAATGTCAATGGTTCACCTATTCTCTAATGGTCTGTTAAACATATCTACTAGGCATACTTCCTTTTTTTAATGTCTACTGTTATAGCTATATAATATAAGCTATAGCATATGCCTGTCCATGAAAAGATCCCAAGTTGTATTTTCAGACGAGAGAGGAAAAACTCTCTGAAATCCTAGAAACCTGTTCTCAGATAGTGTTGTAACTGCAGATATAATTCTTCTTGATTAATATTGTTCATTAAATGTTAA